>NC_142931.1:93997380-94129880 GCF_046866305.1 Octopus bimaculoides | reverse complement strand
TGGTGGTTGAGCTACTTGAATGGAGCTGTGAATATTGAGTTGGGCTGGTTTCAGTCTGTTGATGGCAACATTGGATGAATCCCATTTTATGGTCCATCATAGGGTGGTTGAAGGGGTTTTCATCATTCAATGTGATGAACAAAAACAAACTTCACTTTGTGGAGGTCATATGGCACAGAGGACCTACGTGTATCATGTGTTGACATGGGAATAGGGTATTACTGGTTCATGTTGTCTCTCAGTTGCTCAAGATACCTTTGATATTTGGATCTGATTTAGTGATTGGAATGAATTCCCCCAGCACTGTAGAGATACCATACACAATTTCTGTGGAAGAAGTGTTGAGGTCTTCCTCTAGGGCAGTGCAAATTCCCAGCATTACCCATGAAAGTTGGTTGATGCAGTTGAGCCAGTTAACTCTGGTTGTAAGGGATTCCTTCAAGCAGCAGTGAAATCTCTCTACATTGGGGTGGCAGACTGTTGTGTGCTTCACACATCATTCCACAACTCTAGAGTGAACTGAGGTTTGCAGTCAGATGAGATGCTATCTAAGACACTGAAATGAGCAACCCATTTGTGATGAAGATGCAGGTGATTTCCGGTGTTTCTATGATGCAGAGAGGTCTTAGGCCAATGTGTGAAGTGGTCCACTATTGTTAGTAGATATGAGCAACCAAGTGAAGGTGGTCGGGATCCAATGAGGTCAATGTTGACATGACTGAAACAGGCCTGTGGGGGTTCGTAGCTACCAAGAGGTGCTTAGGTATGATGATGGATTTTGGCTTTTTGGCAGGGTATACAAGTTTTGGCCCACTCCCTAGTTTGCTTGATCATCTCGTGCCAGATGAATTTGCATGACATCAGGTGCTGTGTGGCTCAGGTATCCAGGTGGGAAAATCTTTTTAGCACCAGGGACAATTGGTTGTGGCTTCCTGGTAGAAAGTATGGTTGTTCTGTTGGAGCCAAAGTCAGGAAAGAAGTGATGGTGGTGCAGTAGGCTCTGATGTCATCATCTCTTTGTGGAGCTGTGGCCATAGCCTTTTAGGCATCAGAGTAGGTAGGTGCTCAAGAGAGTGCATCAGTGACTAAGTTGCTTTTTCCAAATAGGTGCTGAATGTTTGTAGTGTACTCAGAACTGGCTGATAACTGTCACTGCTGGTGTACTGACCATAGCTCTGATAGCTTGCTCATAGCAAAGGTTAGTGGTTAGTGGTTTGTGAACACCTTCCAGAAAGTAGTGAAAGTGGTGGACACATAGATGGGTGGTTAACAGTTCCCTGTTGAAAATGCTACATTTCTGTTCAGGTGGTCATATTTGTTGACTGAAGAAGGCCCAGAGGTCACCACTGACCATTGATGTATTGTTCCAAAATACTTCCAGCGGCTGTGAATGCAGTCAATGCTGACATATGAGGATGGGAAATCATGGTTGCTTTAGCAAGAGCTTCTTTCGTGGATTTCACCTATTTTTAAAAACTTTCTCTTGATAATGCATTGTACAGAGGTCTCATCAATCTTGCCATAGAAGGGATGAAATGTTGATAAAAGTTTACCATATCCACAAATTGGTACAGAGTCATGCTTGTGGTGAGGTGTGGAAATGATAAGATAGCTTTCAATTTTTCTGGTAGGGATGTAGTGCTAGCACCTGTGATTTGATGTCCAAGAAAGTTTATTTCCTTACCAAAGACACACTTGGCAGGGTTGACTACCAAACTATATTGTTTCAGTCTATTAAAAAGGATCACTTGTGTAGCTCTGCATTTTGGCTTGCAATAAGGATGTCTTCTAGGTATACGAAAACAAAGTCTAGATCGACACACACAGTATCCATCAAGCATTGAAAGGATTGGGCTATATTTTTTAGGCCTAAGAATCTATGCAGAAATTCAGTTTAGGAACAGCACCATCTCATACAGGTGTTTGGTGGTACAGGTATTTGGATAAGGTTGATTTTGAAGAAAATTGAGTACCTGGTTAACTGGGCTCAGAAGTCTTGCATATGTGGAATGGGGTAGTGGTTGGGTGTAGTGTTTGTTTTGAGATGGCGATAATCTCCACAAGGTCCACCAACTTCCATTGAGTTTTGGTGTCACATGTAGAGGTGATGATCACGTACTGCTTGATCAATGAACAATACCCAAAGCATCCATGTTGTTGAACTTGGCCCTCACAATAGCAAGTTTGTCTGGTGGTAGAGGATGTGTGTAACTATGTACTGGAGGGTTGGTAGTTGGGATCTAGTGTTTTACTCCATGGTGAGTTGTAGGTTTGGAGAATGTCAGAGTAGTGAGATTTGGGCAGTTCACAAGGAGGGGTAAGAACTCGTTATTGGTCTGAAAGATGGCTGCTTTGTGAGGGGCAGCATGTGCAGATGTTGTCAGTGAAACAGAGGCATAGGCGTTGCTGTTGATGAGTCATCTCCCTTGAAGATTGATCAGCAGTGAGTGGACCTGATGAAAGTCTGCTCCGATAATAGAGTGATGGACATCAGTGACAGTGAATGCCTATGTATATATTTGTGAGCTGATATGAAAGGAGGGAAAGCAGCATCTATACACTTTGATTGTGGAACCATTGGTGGCTGCTAAAGGTTGACCTTGCTCTCCATAATGGAGGTCCTTTGCAGATGCTGGAATAATACTGACTTCTACTCCTGTGTCAATTAGGAATCTTTGAACAGAGATCTGATAGTGGATATACAGGAACAGTTGATCATGTCTGCTGACCACCAGAGTGTTTTAATAGTGGCCAGCCCTGGAGTTTCCTGCATTCAATGACAAAGAGCTCTTGAAGCTGCGTAGTTGTTTACACTTGGTAGCTCTTGTTCCAGACTTTTTGTGATAAAACCACAAATTGTCTCGTGTAACCTCACCATGTCTCAGGGCTAACCTTATCGTGTTGATTATAACTCCACTAGACAAAAAACGTTTGCCAGCTGCTCTCACTAACTATCACAGGTCCTTGATCTCAGGCTGAGTTATAAGGGATTGGACCTGGGGTGGCAATTTACAGAGGAGTATTTCCCTAAGTAAAAAACAAGGGGACTCACCAGGGGGCACTAATGCCAGCATCCTTTCTATTAGGAAGGCTTAGAATCACTTAACCCAGCCATATCCAATTCTCAATCACTAAACTGGAATGTTTCTATGAGTCTATTTTTTATAGTCTCATATTTGTGAGTAATTGGTGGTCTGATTAGGATGTATAGCACCCTTGTTGCTGTATCCTCATTCAAGGCAGCTGTTATACAAGAATATTTTATCAGGTACAAGGTGATGTTGAACTGTGCCTCAGCTTGTGCAAAACATACTTTGGTTCATTTTGGCCTGAATTGTGTGAGCTTAAGCACAACAGCATTCTCACTTGCTATGATTACATGTTCATGTGTCTTCTTCTATTTTGGGATCACCACTTATAGCTTTAGTTAAGCTATATGTAAAAATAACCACAAATGAGAATGTGCTGAATTGTTGTTTATTCTGTGTTAATCATCTACAATGTGAGAGGAATACAATCCACCGTTCAAGTTTGGGTTTCATTTGTTACCTTACCAGAAGTCCCTTTTCTGCCATCTAGTTTGATAACTAGTCTGCAGTAAAGGTCTCATCTACAGTTCATCTCTTATGAGTTCACAGGCAATGCCCTACAGTAGCATGACAGCAACTAATGTAATTTCCTTGCTAAAGACATATAATATGCACTTAAAAGTGAAGTGTGTAATCTGAATGAAATTTGGTTGTTATTTGTAGCAGTTTGTGTGATAGTGTAGATCCATTTTATTCTTTTGTATTTATATGGGAAGAAACTTTAAACATGTACCCCCTCTCCATTGAAAGAAAAAAAAAAAGAGTTTTCATCAAATTTCAATGTTTTCATGTTTGAGGAGGTTTTTATTACATATGAAGCTTTCAGTATTAATGTAAATATTTCTTTTGTAGTGAATCCAACATAAACATCCCATCACAATGTAAATCAGAATCAGCAACACCAAAGTAATGTAAATCCAGTATGGTATAGTTGTTTCAGTAATTATTCTATCTGTACAGTTTGATATCATACTTATGTTTGAATGTAGCTTTTCCTTTCTCCATATACTTGTTGAAGTTATTCTTGATAACTGCTCTGTTAGTGTGGTTGAAGGTGTTTCGTCTAAGACAACTGAAAAATTTGAATGAACAATATAAAAGTGTGAAATTTGACTTGAATGAATAGTATAAAAGTGTGAAACTTGACAGCATTTTGAATGTTAGTACAAATTTATACTAAATATATTTCGTGGAGAGTAGATTGGGAAGTTCAATAAAGCTGATGCCTAGTTTGGATGGAAAATATGGTTGGAATGAAAATGTAGGCAGGAAGGGAGTTTCAGAAAACAATTTTGGAAGGGAAAGATTGGGCAAAGGGATTAGTTCAGAATTGAAGATGCAGAAAAAGAAATTAGTTTTAAATATTTTCATTTGGTTCAAGTAGCTGTGGTTGTTGCAAATTATCAAATTCAGCAAAGACTGTCGTAGAATTGACAGAAGATTCAAAAGGACACAACACATTAATGGATTTTGGATGTTGGTGAGTGAGGACATGAGTGAGGATGTAGTGTTCAGAGTGTATGTGTTGCAGGGGTGCATATATTGCTAGTTATATAGCAACAACAACAATGCGACTGCCACCACTAGCAATTACACAGAATCTTGATGTTATCTCATTGCAAAAAGTGACTAAAAACATTGCTGGAAAAGTATGAAACAAGTTAGATGCTCTGAGTAAGGTACTCTGAAATATCAATATTATACCAATTTGATTCTCTGTATATAATGGAAAATGTGGAGGTGCATGGCTTAGTGGTTAGGGTGTCAGCATCATGATCCTAAGAAAGTGGTTTCGATTCCTGGACCAGGCGACATGTTGCATTCTTGAACAAAACACTTCATTTCACATTGCTCCAGCTCAGCTGGTGAAAATGAGTAACGCTGTGATGGACTGGCATCCCGTCAAGCTGGGCAACACATACGCCATTGAAACCAGGAAACTGGGCCCATGAGCCTGGCTCGGCTTTAAAAGGGCGCATTATTTTTTTATATAATGGAAAATATCAAGTCATCGTTGTATGTTCAAATCTGTAACTAGTAATTTATTTGTAACTTTGAATCAGTTACCTTACTTTTGTACCTCAGTTACCCTAGATTTGAAGAATAATATTAGGTTCTTCAAGAAAAATTTACTTTTGATAGATCAGCATCATATCCAAGTAGACATTTTTCTCTCATAACTATTCAATTAAGTGTCAATACTATTTTGGTAATAGAGTTTGTGTGTGGCTGCTGTGATGTATATATACATTTGCATGTGTAAATGCAGTTGTGAGTATCTATGTGTGAAAACAGTGACATGTATGTGTATATAATGTTATATGTATATTTACATGCATGATTAATATATTTAGAAATACTGTGGTAAGTTTTGTGTACACAAATTGTGTATAAATGGATTCAGTGATATGTATAAATTTATATCTGTCTTGTGTGCATACAATTACATATTGGCTGCAGCAGCATGTGTGCAAATGTCTTTTTCATCACAACTTTTTCATACTCATCCTTCCTTTTTAGGATGTTAAGATGATATATGTATATGTATACATGTGAAGTTGTGTACAGTTGTGTGTATCTGTCAATATGGATATGTGCATACAAATACATTCAGTGTGTACACAGATATATATTTGAGTGTCTATGTACACACTCAACTGTCTACATATGTTTGTATAAGAGTATGTATATTTATGTATATGTATACAGTGAAGTTGTATGGATGTTTGTGCATAGCTAACTGCAACTGCGTACATACATGTAGGAGGAATATGAAACATGCCAAACTGGAAATATTTCTTATTCTCCTTAACTCACCTGTGAATTCTCAATTATCAACATTGCTAAAGCTTAATTCAGAGGATTTGGTTTTCCATTCAGAGCAGATAAATATATTTTAACCCTTTACAAAGCCTGACTTAGAATATCATAACATCTGGAATTGCAATCTTCATTGAGTGGACCACATTCAAAAGGTAGCCATGTATCTCACTTATACTTTGGACCATTTCCATTCAACAGCATACTTTGATCATCACTTCTACTGTAAATAAAAAGTACTGTAAATCCTGCATCAAATAATATATCCCTTTAATCAAAAGATTGTCATCTCACAATGCACCAGTTGTATACATCTTGTACATTGTCCACCTACCTTTGGGATTATATAGAGCTATGAGCAGGGCTCACTTTCTCTTTCATTAAAAAGTTAAACTTATATAAATGTTCCTTCCCCACTTCCATTGCCAACTACAATACTACAACATTCAGTGCTACTACATATTGTTAATAGTCATAAGTATAACTGTATGGTTAAGTTCACTTTAAAACCACATAGCTTTGGGTTTAATGTCAATATGCTATGTAGTATGTCTTTTACCGTACGTAGCCTTGTAGAGACCTGTCCACACAAGATCAGTGCTGGAACGATAAGCTAAGCAAACTGTTTTATTCTATTATTTATTATATTTTCCTTTTTTCTTTTTCTTCAGCCATTGTAGCCCTTAATTATGTGATTATTTAATTGCTAAAAAATTTCCTTCAGTCCTAATTGCCATCAGTGAAACTCTCTATCTTTCCTTCTCTTTCCTTATGTGTAGAATGGTCATAATATCTCTATTTTCTGTTGATAGGCAAATAACTTCCAGCTCCTGCCAAATTTAATTCTCTCTTCCCCTCTATGATATTATGGATTATGAAAAACAAATGTATCTTTATTGATAGATAAGTAATTTTCAGCTTCTGTCGGTAAAATTTGTGGAGGGACATTTTGTTATGTGATATCAAATGAATCCTCTTTTCCCTCCCACCAACCCACATATATCTGTGAACATAATTATAATGTATGTGTACGCTCATGATGGCTTTCCAGGACTGGAGGAAATTGAAACTGCAATCATAACGTTATTTTTCACATTATGCACAAGGACCTGCTGCCTCCAGGCATGTGACCCTAAAGATCTTTTTCTTTAGAGAAGCTGAAAACATCTCTTCAACATTCTCGGCTCCACAAGTTCAGAGCTGCTACAATCAGCATTGGCACAATGAAAGGTAGGTCTGGTGAGATAGTTGAAACACTTGGGTAGAGACATTTAGATATATGTTGTGTCCAAGAGCTAGACTGCTTGCAGGTAAAAGACGAAAATAGAAATTTTTCTGGGTAGGCAACAAAGATGGTCTAAGTGGTATGGGTATTCTACTAGCAAAGAAATAGGTGGATGAAGTGACTGAGGTAGCCAGGGGTTGTAATAAGATTATTAAGCTAAGTATAGCCTTTTTTGATGTAACAATGTCAGTTATCTCTGCATATGCTCCACATGCCAGACTTGCAGATACTCAGAAGGACCACTTTTATGAATCCCTTCTGAGGACTACTTCAGTTACAAAAAACGACACCATTCTCATCATGGCAGGGGACTTGAATGGACATGTTGGAAAACATCCTGATGGATTTCAGGATGTACATGGAGGCTATAGCTTTGGCTCTAGAAATGATAAAGGGACAAGGATGCGGGAGTTTTGTGTTGCTCATCTCATGGTTTACTGGTCTGCAACATCAACTTCAAGAATCCAGCCAACCATCTGATCACTAACCAATTTGGTTGGCACACCATCCAGATTAATTACAGCCTCACCAGAAATGCAAAATCTTCTCCAGGTGAAGAATGTACGACTCAACATAAGCTAGTAGTTAGTGACTTTAGGTTTAGGGCCAGAAGGATCCAAAGATGTAAGCCAATATGGCAAAAGAGGTTATGGAAGCTCAAAGATCCTTCAAACAGGCAGGGATTTAGAGATGTTCTTAATGAAACCTTTAATGAGAAGGAGGAAGAAATAGAGACATATAATGTAGAGGACAACTGGAGATTCCTACAGAACAATCTACTGAAGGTGACAGACCAAGAGTGATATGGTGGTGGAACAGTGATGTTAATAGGGCCATAAAAGAGATGAGATGGGTCTGGAAAGAAGGGAAAAGAGGCAGGTAGTAAAGAATCATATCAGAAAGCTAAAAGAGAAACTCGACCAGGTTTATCTAACTAGAGCTGAAGCAGAAAAGAAGTTTGTCAATGTCCTAAAGCATGAAGATCAGAGACTCGAGGTGTTCCGGATTGCTTGGGAAATGTGTCAGAGAGAATCGAGATATTGTGAGAGAGGAGTGTGTGCAGATGGATCATGATATGCTTGCACTTAAGTGATGTGGACAAGAAAGAGGCATGGAAGAATTACTATGCAAGGCTATTGAATGTGGAGAATGAATAGGATAAAGAGAGTCTCCCTCATGTGAACCGAACAAAGGGACTGGCTATCCTAGTAGACAACAGTATGGCAGATAAGGCAATTAAAGATATGAAAACAGAGAAAGCCTCAGGTCCATCTGGAATCACTGCTGAGATGCTCAAAATAGTTGATAAGGTAGGATACAGGCTAGTCACATGCATAGTTAATCAGTCATTCAAGAAGGTATAATACCCAGTGAGTGGCAAAGCAGCATTATTGTTAGGGTAAGGGAGATGCTTTAGAGAGAAGCAATTATGGAGGCATCAAACTCCTGGACCAGGTGATAAAAATTAATTAGGATCAGAATTAGGCTGGATAAAATGCAGTTTAGCTTTGCCCCAGGAAGAAGCACTGCTGGTGCTATTTTCATTATCAAGCAACAGAAGTACTTCGCTAAGAATAAACCATTATACTTGACATTTACTGATCTAGTAAAAGCCTTCAATGGAATACCTTGTTGTGTGATATGGTAGGTTCTGAGGAGACTAGGGTAAACAAGTGGCTTGTGAAAGCTGTACAGGCTATGTACAGAGATGCTGTCAGTAAGGTGAGAGTTAGCCACAAGTACAGTAAAGAATTTGGTGTACAGGTAGGCGTTCATCAAGGCTCAATCCCCTCCTGTTCATCATTATCTTCCAGGCCATAAGAGAGTAATTCAAACTGGCAGCCCCTGTTATACTACCCCTATATATTGATGGTCTTACCCTCGTAGCAAATTCTATATTAGAGCTTGAAAAGAAATTTTAAGTGTGGAAGTAATACCTGGAATCTTAGTAAGCAAAAAAACAGACAGAACCCTACCCATTTCAAGTAAGGCCCTTCTCTATTTGTAAGAAAGGTGTAGGCAGGAATTCCATATGGAGTACCCAGTGTAAACTATGGACACATAAGAGATGCAGTGGAATAATAGGAAGGTCATCAGAGAAAGTAGTGATCATATGTAGAAGACACACAGGAATCATAAAAACTACAGATACTTGGGAAACTAATTTTCTCAAATGTCCTGGAGATTCATTAGAGGAAGTGGATAATTTCTGCTTCCTAGGAGGCCAAATAAGTAGTGGGGGAGGATGTACAGAAAATGTAATAGCTAGAATAAGACTGGGGTGGAGAAGCTTCATAGAGCTCTCTCCAAGTGAAAGGAAGATTGTATGATATATGTATATGAACAGCAATTCTACATAATAGTGTGACATAGACCTTGAATGCAGAGGACATGCGAAGGTTGGAGAGGAATGAAGCTAGTATGCTCCTTTGGATATGTAATGTAAGTGTACATGTTCATCTGATTGCTTGTTTATTGAGAAAGAAGGCATAAGAGGAATTAGATGCCGTGTGCAAGAGAGAAGACTGTGCTGGTTTGGTCATGTGATGCAGATGGATGCTGACAACTCCATAAAGAAGTGCTGATCTTTCAAAGTGGATGAAACATTTGGAACGGGGAGAACCAAGAAGACATGAGACAAAGTACTGAAGGACAATCTCTAGATGCTGAACCTCTCACATGAGATAACAAAGAACTGAGATACCTGGTGGCTTGCTATACTCAAGAAGATCCATCTTTACAGCAGAAGTGTTAAGACCACTCTCCCAGGAGAAAAGGATTGGCTTGCAAGAGTTGTGTGCCAGTGCCATGTAAAAAGTGCTTGTGCCAGTACCACATACATGTACTTGTGCAATGCCATGCTAAAAACACCCAGCAGACACTGTAATGTGGTTGGTGTTAGGAAGAGCATCCAGTCATAGAAATCAAGTCAAATCTGGTGCGAACCTTGTGCAGCTCTCCAGCTTGCCAGCTCTGGTCAAACTGTCCAACCCATGCCAGCATGGAAAGTGGATGTTAAATGATGAAGATGATGATGATAAACTGAGTGGGAGCTATTGTATGTATATATGTGTGTGCATCTTTATACTAGTGTAAATTGGTGCATCAGACAAGGATACCTTGTTCTGTTACGTCCCTTTATGATAAAATCAAACTTAGTCATTCAACAAAGGCCAATAAAATGAATACCAGTCTAAGTACTGAGGTAGATATCATTGATTAAAAGTCCTTGAACATGATGCTCAAGCATAATCAGAGTTCAAAGTTTGAAACCAGTTAAAGAATAAAAAAACCAATGTGATGCCAAGAGATAACTTGCACCTTTGTGAAGTAACAGATCAACTCACCAGAATTATAAATAATAATCATCTTTCCAAAAACATGCCAAATTTTATATCTTGGTTTTATTTTATACTTCAATTGAAATGTGGTCTGGGATGTGCTCATTTTACTATTCAGTAATAGTTGCCATGATTTTCCTGAAAATAAATAAATTTATCAATCAGATTCTGTCATTAACTCTTGAAAATACACATTTTTTTTTTCACTGTTAGAATGACTTAAGTTGGTTTTTGGAAAAAATAATTCTTCAGGGCAAAACAAACATTCAAGATTCAGTTAACAAAATCTGATCAAACATTAGAATAAAATTATAGTACATAAATATATTAAAAGTAAGGCATCAACTGGTTTGGGCATTGGACACAAATTGATTTGAGTAGCTTTTTATTCAGAACATGACATTGTAAGTTACTGAAGATTAGCTGTTTCTTATTCCTATGTCTCAGATGAACTAACAAATTGAAATGCTTAAATTTCAGTAATACTTTTATATTCATTTACTATTCTTGTGATTCCAGTTTTTGACACTTTTGTTTAGTTCCAGATAGACTGTCATAGAACAGACATATGGTCAAAGATATCTCTACCATAGTGTGGCATAGACTACTGCTCACTGTCGAATTTCCAGACATATTTCCAGCTCTTTAGCTATTATTAATGGGAAATATCAAAGAAAGTAACTCTGGACAGACTTAATTAAAACTGTAGCTTTAACTAAAACACATCAACAACATTGACTAAATTGTGCCATTAGACTGTCAGGTCAAAAAAAATTTTTTCTAGCAGTCTTCTTGCAGATGGAGAGACCTTTATTTGCTAACAAAGGTAAAAGTTCTCTGAATTTTCTCTGCTAGCCATTGCACTTTCCATATTTACACCTCACCCACCAGCTAATTAGGTCCTCTAGGTAGCAGAAATTATCCATTACCTCTAAAGAGGCTCTGGAGCATTTGAGAAAATCAATTTCCTGAGTATCTGTAATTTTTATGAGTCCTGTGCATCTTCCACATACAAACCCTACTTTCTCTGACAACCTTCCTATTATTTCATGGCAGTTATATACCTTTTCTTTGTCTGAAGATTTCTAATAGGAAATTCACTTACATGTCTATGTAACACATAATTCTTTGTAATTCCTATTAGCAAATGAAACACATGCAATGGAAAATAAATAATACAAAAAGTTCCTACTTTCCTGTTTTGTTTTATTCATACATGCACACATACACACACACATGCATGCGTGCACACACATACACACATGTATATAGATACACACACACACATATATACTTATGTACATATATACATACATATATATATATATATATATATATATATATATATGATGGACTCTCTCATCGAAGATAATATATGAACATTCAGCTTTTGTTGAATGATCTGCACAAATGATATATTTGGTCATCCCATAAATAATGTGGTTTTTCTATACTGCTTTTATTTTTCAAAATTAAGATAAGCAAAGTTCTTTTTTAATCTAAAATATACTCTCCTTCATTTTCTACAATGCTCTTCCATCTATCTGGTAGACTTGCAAGGCTGCTCTTCCAAAATTCACTTGTCTGTGATGAAAAATACTCCTCCAGTACTGTTATGACCTCATCTACAGAGTTCATATATTTTTCATCCAAATGATTTTGAAGACTGCGGAATAAATGATAATTAGATAGGGCAATGTCTGGTGAATATGATGAGTGGGACATCGTTCCCCATTCAAACTGCTCCATCCTTTAGAATGTCATCCTCACTGTATGTAGCCAAGCATTATCCTGATGGAAGAACATCTTTCATCTTGAAACCAAAGATGGTCGTTTTTCTTCTAGCGCTGACTTAAGCCATTCAAACTGCTTGCAGTAGATCTCCTTTGTCATAGTTTGGTTTGGGTTTAAAAGTTTAAATTGGACAAAACCTTTCATATCCCATCAAACAGATAACAATACCTTATGTGGGTGAAGACCTTCTTTAGTCTGGGGTGCCGGTGTTTCTCATTTCTCTATCCATTGTCTTCGGCACTTGACATTTTTATAGAGAACTCATTTCTCATCACCAGTCACTATTCGGTCCAAAAAAGGTTCATTCATGAGATGTGGCAGCAAAGAAGAGCATACATTCACTCTCTGTGCACGATTAGATTCGGAAAGTTTGTGTGCAACCCATTGACCCAACTTGCTGACTTTTCCGATGGCATGCAGATGTCGATGAATGGTTGAATGACCAAATCCAAGCTTCTCTGCTAGTTCCTCAATAGTTACAATGGGATTTTGTTCTACTAGGGTTTGTTCTACTTGTTGAGGACTACAGATTTTCTAGGACAAGGCTTGTCTTCTAGGCTGTAGTTCCTGGCTCGGGATTTCTGGAACCACTGTTGACACTGACTTATGCTTATTGTCTCACACTTTCCATTGCATTGTTGCCTCTATTGATCTCATAAAACAAAATATGCCGAATATGTTCCTTTGTCACTTCCATTACAGTTTTGAAAAAATAACTGTTAAAATCGAAATGCATTCTTCAAAACTTGCACTAAGAATAAATACAAGGTAAAATTACTACCTGCTTTTATAGAAAGTTTATCTCATACCTCTCTGACTTTTAGTCCATGCAATTGAAAAAACCACATTATTTATGGGATGACTGAATATATACATATACTTATATATATATATGTATGTATGTCTGTATAATTATATTCTTTTATTTGTTTTAGCTATTTGAATGTGGCCATGCTGGAACACCACCGTTAGTCAAGCAATTGACCCCAGAACTTATTCTTTGTAAGCCTAGTACTTATTCTATCAATCTCTTTTGCCAAACTGCTAAGTTACAGGGACATAGACACATCAGCATCAGTTGTCAAACAATGCTGGGGGGGGGGGGACAAACAGACACAAAACACACACACACATATATACGATGTACTTCCTTCAGTTTCTGTCTACCAAATCCACTCACAAGGCTTTGGTCGGCCTAGTGCTATAGTAGAAGACACTTGCCTAAGGTACTACGCACTGGGACTGAACCAAGAACCATGTTGTTTGTAAGCAAGGTACTTACCACACAGCAACTCCTGTACCTATATGTATAGCTAGTCTCAGTGGCTTTTTGCCACTGGCGCCACCAAAATGGAACAATATCAACATTAAAAGTGCAAAATTGTAATGATCTTTTAGATGTTGACTGATGAGGAATAAGCTACAAATTTTCTGCTTGTTATATTTTTGTAATATTTCCATTTGTTGTGTAAATTTTTGAAATATCGTTCACAAACTACTGTGTGTGAATAACATTCATAAGGTCAGTCATTCACACACTACCATGTGTGAATAATATTCTTAAGGTCAACTCACTTGCAACCACTTCTAGGCTTTGTCACTAACTCAGTTTTTAACCAAATTAGATGATGTTTACATTTTTAGATTGGTCATATCCTAAGCTACATTTAGAGCTAAAAAAACTTTGAAAATTGGTTCAATAGAAAAAAGTTAAGTCAAATATGTGAGGTCACAAACAGAAGAATAATGCCTGAAATTGACTTTGAGTCCAAACTAAAAAAAAAAATCTATATTTTATTTTAGCTTATATGATAGATCTCGACAACAGGAATCTATCCATGTTAGTTATATGCAAAAGTATTTAGTAGAAAAAGTACTGAGGTAAAAACCAGTGAAAATAAAAGAGATTAACACCTGAAATCAACTTTGACTCCAAATATTATTCTTCTTTCAAAAGAAATCTACATCTAAATTTAACTTTTCTAATCCCATGACACTAATTATATCAAAAAAAAAATTTTAAATAAAGACTTACTGGGGCTAAATGTGCCAAAGACAGTGGTGATGCCTAAAAGCAAATTCAAAACATAAACATTTTGTTTCCGTGTAAAAATTTTGTTTTTGTTTAGTTCATATGATAGAACTCAAGATGCTGTGGTGCTAATCTTTTCAAAAAATATTCAAAATGACAGAAAAAGTTACTGTATAAGCTAAATGTGCCAAAAATGCGTAAAACAATTTTCAAGTAATATTATTACATATTACAGTACTAAGACGAAGAGCTAGCAGAGTTGTTAACGGGCATTTGCGGCATTTTGTCTGTTCCTACATTCTGATTTCAAATTCCATCAAGGTCGTCTTTGCCTTTTATCTTTTCAGTACTCAATAACATGAGTATCAGCTTAGCACTGAGGTCATTGTAATCAACTTCTTTCCCCTCTGGATTTGATGACCTTCTGCTAAAATTGGAAACCAATACTGCAAAATGTTCGATTCATTTCAGTATTCAGGTATCTTTCAAAGATCTACCTCATATTCATAGAATACACTATATTGTAATATAGATCTTTCACACATGGCAGTGTGTGAATAATATTCTTAAGGTCAACATTTACTCACTCACGACCACTTCTAAGCTTTGTCACTAATTCAGTTTTTTTAACCAAATTTGATGATGTTTATACATTTTTTAGATTGGTTATCACCTAAACTACATTTTGAGCTACAAAATATGAAATTTGGTTCAATAGAAAAAGAAGTTGAGATTTCAAATAAGTGAGGTCAAAAACAGGAAAATAATGCCTGAAATTGACTTCAGGCATATACACACAATACTGCATACATACTTTCATAAACACACACACACACACACACACACACAATGCACATACACATAAGTAACTTTTAAAATACCCATGAAGGAAACAGAGGTGAGTGTGACAAAAACATAGCTTTAAGGAGAGACGGGTAAGTTGACAACAATTGAGGACCAGTGAATTCTTTTCTGCTGTCTATCATAAATAAACACTAACACACACACACACACACACACACACACACACACGTACATATACATACATGCATACATACATATTTATTGCAGAAAAATGTTACTGTGGTTTAAAGCTTAATCATTTTCACCTAATCAAAAAACAAGATTGAGAAGCTGGCATTTTTTGCATGATAGTTGTCTATCACAAAATGAAAGCAAACTCATTATATGAGGAGGAATTTTTATTAAACAAATGAAAGCAAAACATTACGACAACTTAAGTTGCTAGAACTTCTGAAGTTTCAAGTTTTTTTGTTTGCTTTTAAACTTTAATTCAATATTAAGAGTAGCGGAATTTAGATTATTATTTCTTAGGGTAAATTGACAAGGTTTTTGCTTTAAGATAGTATGATTGGATTTTCAGAGTTGCAGGATTCACATTTTTTTATTTTCAGGCAAGTTAACAAGAACAGTAGCTGAATTGCAGACTTTATTTTTATTTTGCATTGACTTTGATGAACAAATTAACTTTGCCCTAACAAGGAGTAGGTGGCTCCTCCTGCCTTACAGTGGATGCATTGGCTATTTTTACATTTTTAAAAATTTTATATTAGCCATGGCTTTACTATTCATATGATCAGATTATCTTCTTACTATATAGTTGATATATTCTCATACCTTTTCTTGCTAGCTCTTCTTACTATTATATACAGGGTGTGTAAGATATTTGAGGACAGATTTATGTTTATAAAAAAAAACCAGATATATCATAAAAGATAACTTTATTTATTAGTTGGAGGGTTGTTGGTTTCGTTGTTCGTGGTGTTTCTAGCTGTATAGGATGCGTCTAATTTATTATTATTAATAGATGCTATTATGGTAGCTAAGTTGCATGTCAGGCTGTGGCCTATTCTTATTTTGTTCTTAAATATTTCTGTGTATTTATTGTTTACATTGAGGTGTTTATCTATTATGTTCATTAGTGAGCGGACTATGTTAGATTTGAGATTCATGTTGTAGGGAATGATTAGCCAGATCGTATCCTTATTGTTCTTCTTGCTATTATGGCCATATCTGGTATAGAACCTGCCATCATAACTGGGAAGGCTGGTGAATTTTTCTTTACGGCTATCTAATTTATTTCTATAGTTAGGTTTATTTTTGATATGTGTCTTTTCGGGGTTTTTTTGTGTTAGTATTGTTAGGTATTTGTGGGGCCGATATATGGTTTCTTTTAGTCTGCTGGGTCTCCCTGTTATTTATGCTAAACTTATCTTTGTATTGCTTAATATTGGTTTTGTTCAGGTGGTTATTGTATTTCTGCTTCGTCCTGTTATTAGTCTTATTAATCCTAGTAGTATTGTTGGTATTGGTGTTTACACTGTTGTTGGTATTTTTGGTGTTATGTGGTTTGGCTTTGGGATCTTTTGTATTTCTATTACATGTGTTATGCTTATCTGTGTCATTCATATCATTAGTGTGGTTTGCAGCGGTGTTTGGTGTGTTAATAGTGTATGTGTTTCTAGCGTTTAGATTCTCTATAGTTGGGTCTTTTTTATGGTTATTGTGTTCTATGAACTTAATTTTATGGTTAAATCCTGCTCTATGTAGTGCGATGTTGTAGGTTTCCTTATGCTTATTAAAAATATCTTGGTTAGAGGAGAGGCGTGATATCCTATTGCTTATACTATGTGCTAAGCCTCTCTTAAGGAATAGTGGGTGGTTACTGGATGCGTTTATGTATTTTAGGTTAGTGTTTGGCTTTATGTATGGTTCATGGAGTCCTGTGGCTAGGTTGCAATTGGCGTCTAAGTAGTTTATGGAGGTGTGTTCATTTTCTATAGAAATGGCTAGTCCAAATCTTACGTATCAATAACCATTTTTCATCTTTTAGACTCAAACTTAAAGCCAATAATATGTCCTTATCTAGCAACATTTGGGAACTGAAGGAAAGTGGGATCAGATTTAGCCTTAAGTGGGATATAGTATGGAGAGTGCAGCCTTATAGAGATAGTTGATATGGGTGTGAGATGTGCTCTAAGGAAACTTATGAGAGTTTAAGTATTGGGACAAGAACAACCTGATTAATAATAGATTAGACTTAAGGGTATCATGCATGCATAGCATCACTCGTACATTTAAGTATTTTCGAAATTAACGATTATAGGTGCCATACTTGAACTTTGATGGTGGAAATTAATTTTGGTGTCATATCCATTGTAAACTTACCCTCTAGTATTAAATATAATAAAATCATGTTATATGGTGAATTAAATTGCATTGCATATGTTATAGGCTTTGTGTATGTGGTATGCTATTTATAATACTATCCCATGAAAACCCCTACCTAGTTAGTCTGACTTCATCCTACTGATCATATTATGTATACTTGTGGTGACTTTATGTAAGTAAGTCTCCTTTCGACTAAATCATATACGCCCTAGAAACTATAAAATCATACACACAATAGCACCTGTAACATTACAACTTATAAAATCTCTTCAGTCTGAATACCTTTAACTGCCCTCGCTACTTTCATACCTATTACCCCTACTTTTAGGGTTACCTTTATCTCTTCCCTACCTCTAATTTTAATCCCCTGTCTCTTTATATATAGGTTATATATATTTCTTATTATTTTCTATAAATTCTTATTTTGTTTTCTTATTTTTATATCCTTATTTATTAACCTCTTATCCCTTATAAATAGTTATTTTTCTTGTTCTTGTTCTTAAGTCTACGCAAGATGGTTATACTATATCCATATAAACATATAAATATTTGTGTATGTGTATATATGCACATATATAAATGTATCTGTATGCATCTTAAATTTTTTTCTGATTCATGGCTTAAAATTAATAGATAGCATGTATATCTTTCCAGTTATTCTAGAAGTAAATGCCTTGAGCAGTCTTTCTATAAACTACCAAATATGTAATTAATTAGGTACATGAATGAATATTAAACTGATTCTCTGTAATCTTTCCTTTTTAATGTTTATACACACCTTTTACCTATCTTGGTTATGATATCATTTTTTAAAATTCTTGAATTTTACTTTTATACAACACAACAATATTGTTTATAAACAATCACCCATAGTGCCCCCAAATAAAATTTCCTCAGTATTATCATCTTAGGTTTCTTGGCATCTTGCCCCTCTAACTGGTAATTAACATCATCATTTAAAGTCTACCCCTACCCTGCCTCTTTTTATAGACAGTTACTTATATCCATCTGACTACTCCTAATGTCTTACTTCCTCCCTAAGGAAAAGGGATACTTATGATAATATTTATGACCATACCTAGCCATGAGCTGTCAATTCACCCTTGTCCTTTATTCAAAATAGACACAGTCTTCTAGTCTTAGATTTAGTAGTTGATAAAGAGATAAATGGATCACAAACGAATTACAATCCCTTATAACACTATGACCCCACTACGATTCATGTGATTCTTGGAAGTGTGGTCTATTCTTAGCTACAATAGCGACAACATGAATTTTTTCCATCTTTTTGCTGTTAGAATATTTGAGAAATATTATACTAATGTGTCCTACTTGTTAAAATTCTATTTATTTATTTGTGCAGCTGAAGATGGCACTGCATTTAAATTGATGTAATGATTGCATTGTTCAATTAAATGGAGTCACTTCAAATGGTTGCACTACATCACTACTTGATATTGTGTTGCTTATTTTGATTTTATACACGTAATCACACACACACACACACACACACACACACACACACACATATATATATATATACACATACGCACATATATATAAATACACATATATTTATCTACACACACACACATACATATATATATATATATATATATATATATATATATATATATATATACACGCACACATACACATATATATACACACTTGCACGGATATATTCATACATACACACACATCCATACACATATATATAGATATACACCTAAAACAGAAAATTACAAAGAGAAAGAATTTGGAAAAACATCTGACTATTATATTTATCACCAAAGGTCAATTATTCAAATAGCTTCGTAAAACATTCCTTTAACACCCTACCACCTCCCAATTCCACCCCCAATCAAGTACCTTGTTTTGATCATTCACTATTTTCTTTCAGCTCTTATTCAACAACACTCTTTCACTCCCACACTGATTAACAAACCACCAACTGCACCCCAAACATACCCAAATCCCATATATAGAACAACAAAGCCCCAAACCCTCAGATCTGTTTGACAACGAATGCAAGGAAGTTCTCCAGAAAATTTTACAAGAAATTATTAAAAAAAATCTCCCCACGCCAGTTAACGAAGAACTTACTAGATCTACGAAATAAAGTGTAAAATTTATATTACTAAAAAATTAAAAATAATAAATTAAACTGATTAAAACTACCAACGAAGTCATTCTTTTTCTTTTTTCAAATATACAAACACACACACACACACTCATATATATATATATATATATATATATATACATATATATACAAACATATATATATGCATATATAATAGTATAAACAATATATATATAGGCATATTCATACATATATGTACATACCTACATATATATGTATATATATACATGAATATATGGGTACAGGACGTCAAAAAATGTGAAAAAATGAAAAATGAGAACATAAAAAAACAAAAACATGGAAAATGAGCTTTTTTTAGAACATCGAAAGAAACAAATAGAGAAACGAGACAGGCAACATAAAGAACAATCCCTTCATCAATTGTCCCCATATATATATATATATATATATATATATATATATATAAACACACATGTATACATATATACATACATATACACACACACATGTATACATATATACATACATATATGCATATATATATATATATATATATACATATATATACATGTATATATATATATATATATATATATATATATATATGCACACACACATACATACACACATATATATAAATATATATATATACATATATATATATATATATATATATATATATATATATATATATATATATATATATATATATATATATAAGCATAATTAAGGGTTCAGCAAATATTTGCTTCACCATATACCGAAGTTCAGAAATAGCAGCTAAAAAAGCTGAGAATCCCACAGATAGCATCACTTGTAACTCACAAAGGCAAAAACAAGAAGAAAAAACAATGAAAAACTAACCAATTCCGAAGGTTAACAGTAGACGCGTTCCTGGATTATGATTGATACTCAATTTCCTTCATCAATACTGTATTCCAGCAGCAAATTTGACTATGCTAGCAAACTGTGCAAGCATGAACGAGTAATATTGGTGAAGCAAATATTTGCTGAACCCTTAATTATGTTTATGAATATATACGAGCTTTTAAATAAGTTCTCCACCAATAATGGTGCTTTCATACCGATGGGCTTGGTAAAAATTATTAATTGTTAATTGATTTATTAATTAATAAATTGATAATCCTTTACCCTTTTAATTTGTTATATATATATATATATATATATATATATATATATATATATATATATATATATATATATATATACATGCATACATACATACATACATATGTATGATGGCCGTTTACTCATGACCTAGGAAGACCATCACTGATACATATATATACATACATTCATACATATACCCAGGCCTATTATCCATTTTTTTAGGAGTGGTTAGCTACAACAAGACACACCAGGCATTCCATTCATTTCCCAGCTCAAAGAGGTAAGCCCTATCCTATGCTTAGGTTAAGGTATAAAACGTAACGCCCCAATATCAGTAGTGGAGCCTGATAGCATATACTAGTTTACCCCCACTGCATCATGCTGGTTCCGTACCCCTTTGAACAACATCAAATTCATTCATCCATCCATAAACACTCTCCAAACCTTCCTATCATTTATAAACTCTCTTGCCTCTCTCACTCCCAAACCTCTAACCACCAAAACTTTCCTCACTCCATCAATCCGCACAAACTGAGGTCTGCCTCTGGTTCTGCTACCTACCACTTCTGCTGCCTACTACTTCTGCCTTCATCACCCTCCTTACCATCTACTCCTCTTCCATCCTCTCCATGTGTCCAAACCACCTCAACATTTGTCTACTCATTTCGGTTGTCAGTTTTTCTCTCATTCCTGCTTGCCTTCACACCTCATCTTCTTCATCCATGTCACACCAACCACAGCCCTCAAACATCTCATCTCAAACACATCTAATCACCTCCTTTCTGCCTCTCTCAGCCCCACTGTTTCTGCACTCTATAACATTGTCGGAACGATCATGTCCTCATACACATACACAGAGATATATATATATATATCAGCATCATCATTTAATGTCTGCTTTCCAGGCTGGCATGGGTTAGACATTTTGACTGAAAACTGGTAAGCCAGGGGGCTGCACCAGGTTCTGATCTGATCTGGCAAGGTTTCTATAACTGGACGCCCTTCCTAATGCCAACCACTCCAAGAGTGTAGAGGATTTTTTACACCGGCATCAACCATAACTACAGTCTCACAAGCTTGGTATATCGTCAAAGGTCTTGGTCACCTGCCACTGCCTCCATGGGGCCCATCACCTGAATAGTGCTTTTTATGTGTCACTGGTACAGGTGCCAGTCAGATGGCACTGGCGTCAATCACAATTACGATTTCACTTGGTTCAACAGATCTTCACAAGCCCAGCATATCACCCAGTGATTGAATGATGCTTTTAATGAGCCAGTTACACAACCTTAAGCTTCGAGACCCTCCTTTTCCACACTGGTCATCTTCTGAGCAGCCATTTAATCCTGATCCTGAAGTCACTGACTACTAACCTATGTTGTGAGATGCATTCTTCACCTGGGAAAGTTTTGGCATTTATAAGCAGCCATCTTTCTTGTTTCCTAGAGAGAACGTAGTCAATCTGACTAGTGTGCCCACCAAACTGGTAGGTGAATAGGTGACTGGCAGGTTTCCTGAAGTTAGTATTACAGATAAGATCATTTGCATCACAGAACTCCAGCAGTCTAGTCCCCTCATCATTGCAGGAACCAAATCCGTTGCCACCATGCACACCATGGAAGCTCCTTGGATGTTGACCAACATACCCATTGAAGCCCCCAGCCACAAAGAGGAGGTCCCTGGCATTCATTGACAAGCTAGTCTGCTAGAGGGTGTCATAAAATCAGTCTTTCTGTTCATTAGGTAGCCCTAGCAGAGGGGCATAAGCTGAGATAATAGTTGCTATTCCATGTTGCAGCACTAGTCTAAGCTTAAGTATTCTATCACAGACTCTGACTACCTCGGTTACCTTATCAACTCATTTCTCAGCAAGGAGTATACTCACGCCTCCAACTCCATCACTATTCCTAACCCAGAAAATCTTATACTCATGTTGTTTGCCAGTGAGGAACCTAGCAGAACCTCTTCTCCACCTTACCTCCACAAATCTACACAAATCTTCATGCCTCTCAACAATCTCACCAGACCTACCTTTCAATGTGCCAACATTAAGTGTGCCAACTCAGAAGGTGTGGAAGGTGTGGGCCAGCAAAACACAGAGATGAGGGATAGCATTATGCATCTGAGAAGAAAGCTCACATGTGCATTTGGCAGACATCATAAACATACAAATAGGCATTAGGGCTACAGTTGAGGAAACAATAGAATATTTGGATAAGATAGCGGGTAATAAAACAAAAACAAATGAAGGGATGGAACTTTTTAGAGCAACAGTAAACAGAATTGAACAACTGGATTTCTTAACTTTACAATAACATACAGCGTGGAATATATATATATATATATATACATATATACATATCTATATCTATAAAAGGCAGGATGGTATGTGTGTGTGTGTGTGTGTGTGTGTACGTGAATGTAATTCATGCACGTCCACAAATTAGCACGCATATCGCTCTAATTTTAGGAGGACATTGGTCACGACCATGGCTGTGCTTTTGTCAACTTATTCTTCCCAAGACACCTGCGGATTGAAAATCGATTTTCAACCATAACTTTTACCAATTTTGAACGTCAGTGAAATCTGTAAGTTTGCTAACATGAGTTATGTCCCTTTCTTTCAATGGTGAAGAGGTGTGTGTGTGTGAGGGAGAGAGAGAGAGAGAGA
Organism: Octopus bimaculoides; assembly: GCF_046866305.1. Classification (NCBI taxonomy): domain Eukaryota; kingdom Metazoa; phylum Mollusca; class Cephalopoda; order Octopoda; family Octopodidae; genus Octopus; species Octopus bimaculoides. The sequence continues at coordinate 94,106,418 of NC_142931.1, read as the reverse complement.
GAGTGACAGCATACATTTTTAAAATTTATTTTTCCTTGCATCTTTTTTGAGTGAGGGACTGAGAGAGAGTGTGTGTGTGATAGCGTAACACCCCTCTCTCTCTCTGTCAAACACTAAAAAAAGACAGGAGAAAAAGTAAATAAATAAAATTTACGCTCTCTCTCTCACACTGCAATGCACACTTCCCCTCTCTCTCTCTCTCTCTTTCCGACAACACACACCTCTCTCTCTCTCTCTCAGTCAATCACTCACACACTCACTCAAAAAAGGTGTGAGGAGAAATAAATTTTAAAAATGTATACTGTGTGTGTGTGTGTGTGTGTGTGTGTGTGCATGTTTGGGAAACAGCATACATTTTTAAAATTTATTTTTCCTCGCATCTTTTTTGAGTGAGTGAAAGAGAGAGGGGGGTTGTCGGAAAGAGAGAGAGAGAGAGAGAGAGAGAGAGAGAGAGAGAGAGAGAGAGAAGTGTGTGCTACTGCGTGTGTGTGTGTGTGAGAGAGAGAGAGAGAAAGAGAGAGAGAGAGAGAGAGAGATAGTGTAAATTTTATTCATTTACTTTTTCTAGCATTTGTTTTTAGTGCGTGTTTGACTGAGAGAGAGAGAGAGAGAGAGAGAGAGGCATTATACTATCACACACACACACACACACACACACACACACACTCTCTCTCTCTCTCTCTCTCTCTCTCTCTCAGTCAATCACTCACTCAAAAAAGATGAGAGGAAAAATAAATTTAAAAATGTACACTGTCACTCTCTGTCTCCCTCACACACACACACAATCAACGTACACCTTCTCTCTCTCAAACACACACTTTTTTTCTTGCACCCCACCATCAACATATACACATGTCCCTGTCATTTTCTCTCACTTTCACTTTATGCTGATATCAAACGAAATGTATGTTTCCACATCAAAAAACAAATAAAAATTTTTACGGAATTTACCTAAAGCTGTACCTTAACAGCTGATAGATCATTGATTCAAAACAAAAGACAGCCCTCACTGAAACTTATCTCCTGCCATAAAACCTTCAATGATATAATGATATCAGAAATAAATCACTGCTTTAATCCCCACCTCAAAAAACCTAACATCCAATTAGTGGGACACTCAAATGGGATAAAGAGTACATGCATCACAACAACAATAACACCAAGCGTGTGTTTGTGTGTGTGTGAGTATGTGTAGACTTACAATATATCCTATTGTTAAGAAAATTTTACAATCATTCAATAAAACTCAAATGGGATAGAGAGTACACGTTTGATCCACCTAAACAGTGCAACGGGACCCACTTGGTAGTCAAGTCCCTGACGCCCCACTTTATTGAGGCCACCATTGTTATGGGGTGTGGGAGGGGGAAATGTTTTCATTTCAAGGATGCACCTTTATCCCTTGGGGGAAGACATGCCGTTTAACTTCTGCAGATCGCAGTTCCTGGTAAGGCCATGCTTTGCCATGTCCATCAACAAATCCCAAGGGAGGCATCCATTTGGGGAAGCAGTGCTTTTCACATGGGCAACTTTATGTGGTCTGCTCCCGTGTGGGGAGTAGAAACGCTCTTTTTGTGTATGCTCATAGAGTTAGGCTAAAAGGGCCAGGCCCCTTATTTTTTTGTTAAGGCTGTTAGTAAGCCCCTTTTGCTAGGTTAGCTTAGGCTTAGGTTAAGGCTTAGTTGTGATCCGAACATAACCTCTTCTGACACAGAGGATCGGGAGCCCTTTTGGGCGTTCTATTTTCCTCGCTGGAAGGATTCCCAGCCCATGGGACAACGGGGGTTTGATGATGGGTGGGGTGTTTCGAAAGGGCTGGCATGTGCAGCCTGATCACTTCTGCCGGTCAAACTCCCAACCCATGCATTCCAGTCATGACACTGATTCTGCAGAACTGGGTTGAAAACTAACTTTAAAGTATAAATATAGATTTTTTGAATCAGCAATGTTGTGTTCAGTTAAATCCTATTTGGGGTGAAAATTCAATAAACTGATTCCTTGTGGGATTTTCCATTCAATCAGGATGAAAAATCGATAAACTGATTCCTTATAGGAGTTCCCACTAAAATTGATTACACCCCATTTTCAACCATAACTTTTACCAATTTTGACATAATTTGTTCAAACTTGATGCTGGAATTACTTAAGACTCCCCCACCCCACCCCTAAAAACAATCGATGAGTGGGAAAATCGATAAACCAATTCCTTGTGGGATTTCCCAATCAAATTGTCTGCAACCCATTTTCAGCCAAATGTTTACCAATTTCAATGGATTTCGCTCAAGTGTGATGTCGGTGTAACTTAGTTTGGTTTGAAACAAAGCGTTTGATTAGCTTAATAATGCTAACTTAATCCCGGGCAACGCCGGGCTAAACTGCTAGTGTATATATATATATATATATATATATATATATATATGTATAGCAATAAGAAAATGGAGGGGATTAAAAGGTGGTATTCATCAACTTGCAGACATTGCATTATGTCAATTTACTTGTTTATTTGTTTACTAAAAGGACAATAATAATAATGCACAAACACATGTGACATATTATGTCATATCAGTAATTAGAAGAATGACATATAGTGACAGAAAATTGGATATCCCATTTTCTGATATGACATAATATGTCACATGTATTTGTGCATTATTATTATTATTATTGTCCTTTTAGTAAACAAATAAACAAGTAAATTGACATAATACAATGTCTGCAAGTTGATGAATACTACCTATTAATCCCCTCCATTTTCTTATTGCTATATAAATTAATGGTAAAATAACTTTTTACTCGCACCCATTTATTGCACTTGGTAATGTAATTGCCATGCAATGAAAAAACACTAGTGTAATAATAATTGGGTATTCTTCCAGCAGTATATTGGATAGATATTATCTCTTAGTGGGTTGGATTCACAACCCCTAACTTTCTTGGATTTATATATACTCTTTTACTCTTTTGCTTGTTTCAGTCATTTGACTGTGGCCATGCTGGAGCATCACCTTTAGTCGAGCAAATCGACCCCAGGACTTATTCTTTGTAAGCCTAGTACTTATTCTAGCGGTCTCTTTTGCCGAACCGCTAAGTTATGGGGATGTAAACACACCAGCATCGGTTGTCAAGCGATGTTGGGGGGGGGGGGACAAACACAGACACGCAAATATATACACACACATACATATATATACATATATACGACAGGCTTCTTTCAGTTTCCATCTACCAAATCCACTCACAAGGCTTTGGTCGTCCTGAGGCTATAGTAGAAGACACTTGCCCAAGGTACCACACAGTGGGACTGAACCCGGAACCATGTGGTTGGTAAGCAAGCTACTTACCACACAGCCACTCCTACGCCTATATATATATATATATATATATATATATATATATATATATATATATATATATATATATATATATATATATATATATATATATATATATATATATATATATATATATATACACACACACACACACACACACATATATATATGTATGTGTATATATATATATATATATATATATATATATATATATCGAACCATCTCAAGTGTAACTGCCCAAAATGGTCATGACTTCTGGGACTTGACTGATGAAAGAAAGCCAAGAATGATCCGTTTTTTTGTCTGTCCTTCTAATTGTTGTTTCTCCTGTCTGCCTTTGTATTGTTTATCTGTCCGAATGTTTTAATGTCCTCTATTGCGTTTTTGTTTCATTTCTCTCTCTCTCTCTCTCTCTCTCTCTCTCTCTATATATATATATATATATATATATATATATATATGTAGAGAATCTTGCATGCATGAAGTGGATTCGATCCACCATAGTCAAATTTAAATTGAACAGCAACAGAACTTTTCCCACGTTGGAACAATGGTTTTTCTCTGACAGCAGTTTAATATTTTTCCAGATGCCTTTAGCTAGGCCGAAATAATGTCTTCACCACTTGACCCTTTCTGACCTCTTCTACTCCAACAAAAGCTAGAATAGAGATAACAAGACCACTAAATTTATTGTTCTCAATGATATGTCTATCCTTCTAGATAGTTATAAAAACAAGAAACCTCAAGCAAAATAGAAGTAGTCACTTGGTGACAACAGAGCGAGGCAGCTCGTGACAATTTAATTAGTTATGGAATGGACTGCTATAATCATGACCACAATGGATGCAGCTACTAAGAAAATAGCCAGCGAGAGAAATGAAGTTTACTGCCAGCAACTGTGAGACAACATTTCACACCTTACAACTCTTACTAGTTCTAATTCTATTCTCTTACAACACCACTATCTCTCTCTGTGGGTTACTACTAAACAATGAAGAGGACACAAACACAAGCTTTACTTCGCATGTTTATAGATCTATCATAACCTGCCCCTCGTGGTAAGGTATTGTAACGTAACGGTAAATAAATATTTCCTTAAAACTTCATGAATTGTTCATCTTTTGCATCCTGCAACATGCCATTATAACAACATATATTTAATCATTACAATTGGTAACTACTCAAATTATTATTGTTACATACGTATATATATATATATATATATATATATGTATATATATATATATACATATATATATATCATCATCATCGTTTAACGTCTGCTTTCCATGCTAGCATGGGTTGGATGATTTAACTGAGGACTAGTGAACCAGATGGCTACACCAAGCTCCAATCTGATTTGGAAAGTTTCTACAGCTGGATGCCCTTCCTAATGTCAACCACTCCAAGAGTGTAGTGGGTGCTTTTATGTGCCACTGGCACGAAGGTCAGTCAGGTGGTACTGGCAACGGACACGCTCAAAATGGTGTATTTTACGTGCCACCTGCACAGGAGCCAGTCCAGTGGCACTGGCACAATCTCGCTTGAATGTTTTTACACGTGCCACCAGCACAAGTGCCAGGAAGGTGACGCTAGGCACAGGTGCCATCACGATTTCACTTTCGCTTGCCCCAACAGGTCTTCACAAGCCGAGTTTCATGTCCAATGAAGGAGACGACGTTGGCATGGGTGCCAGTCGTCGAATTTAATATGATTTCGATTCCGATTTCACTTGCCTCAACAGGTCTTCGCAAGTGGAGTTTTGTGTCCAATGAAGGAAGGTACGCATAAGTGGGCTGGCTACACCCCTGGTGGAGGCCTTGGATTTATGTCTCACTTGGCTTGCTGGGTCTTCTCACGCACAGCGTATTTCCAAAGGTCTCGGTCAGAAGTCATCGCCTCAGTGAGGCCCAATGTTCGACGGTCATGCTTCACCACCTCATCTCAGGTCTTCCTGGGCCTACCTCTTCCACAGGTTCCCTTAACTGCTAGGGAGTGGCACTTTTTCACACAGCTATCGTCATCCATTCTCGCCACATAACCATACCAACGCAAACGTCTCTCTTGCACACCACAACTGATGCTTCTTAGGTTCAACTTTTCTCTCAAGGTGCTTACGCTCTGTCTAGTATGCACACTGACATTACACATCCATCGGAGCATACTGGCTTCATTCCTTGCGAGCTTACGCATGTCTTCAACAGTCACAGCCCATTTTTCACTGCCATGAAGCATGGCTGTTCATATACATGCGTCATACAGTCTGTCTTTTACGCTGAGTGAGAGTCCCTTTGTCGCCAGCAGAGGTAAGAGCTCTCTGAACTTTGCTCAGCTATTCTTATTCTAGCAGCTACACTTTCAGCGAACCCACCCCCACTACTAACTTGGTCACCTAGATAGCAGAAGCTATCAACTACATCTAGTTTTTCTCCCTGGAATGTGGCAGAAGTTGTTTTCTGCACATTTTCAGTGTTTATTGCTCCTGAACATCTGCTACATAAAAAACTAACTTCCTAATTAACCTGCCTTTGATATTGCTGCATCTCTTATGTGTCCATAGCTTGCACTTGGTCCATCTTATAGAGTTTCTGCCCACGCCTTTTCTACGGATTGAGCAGGGCCATCTACCTCAAGGGGTTTGTGTTTTGTCTACCTTCCTACTTATTAGGACTGGTTTTTGCTAGGTTGACTCTAAGGCCCTTCAATTCTAGTCCTTGCTTCCACACCTGAAACTTCTCCTCTAGTTCTGATAGTGACTCAGCATTTAGAGCAAGGTCATCAGCATAGAGGAGCTCCCAAGGGCATCCTGTCTTGAATTCCAGTGTTATTGCCTGGAGGACTATGATAAATAAGAGGGGGCTGAGGACAGAACCTTGGTGAACCCCTACCTCTACCAGGAATTCTTCACTATACTCATTTCCAACCCTCACCTTACTGACAGTGTCTCTGTACATGGCTCGCACAGCTCTCACTAACCATTCTTCTATCCCTAGTTTCCTCGTTGACCACCAGATGAGGGATCGGGGGACCCTGTCAAAAGCTTTTTCCATGTCAATGAAAGCAAGGTACAGAGGTTTATCCTTGGCTAGGTATTTCTCCTGAAGCTGTCTTACCAGAAATATAGCAGTGGTGCTTTTCCCGGGCATGAACCCAAACTGCATCTCATCTAAACTGACTCACTCCCTAATTAGTTGGTCTATGACCCTCTCGGTGACTTTCATTACCTGATCTAACAACTTGATACCTCTGTAATTATTTGTATCTAAAGCGTCACCTTTACTTTTCTAGCAGTTGATAATGGTGCTGCTACACCAGTCATTGGGTATGACTCCTTCATGTATCACCTGGTTAACAATACGGGTGACTAGGCTATAGCCGACACTGCCAGATATTTTGAGCATCTCTGCAGTGATTCCTGATGGGCCGGGGGCCTTCCCTGTCTTCATACTCTTAATTGCTTTATCTACCATGGTACTGTCAACTCGGATAGCTGGTCCCTCTGTTGGATCGACATTTGGCAGACTCTCTTTCTCCCATTCATTCTCTTTATCGAGCAATCTTTCGTAGTGGCATCTCCAAACCTCTTTCTTTGCGGCCTCGTTTAGTGCAAGCGTACCATCATCCATGCGAACACATTTCTCTCCCATGACATCACAATTTTCTCTCACACACTGTCTTGCAACACGAAATACCTCAAGTCTTTGGTCCTCACGGTGCAGAACATTGACAAATTGTTTCTTATCTGCTTCCCCTCTGGCTAAATAAACCTGTCGCCTAGCTTCCCTTCTGGTAGTCTGATACAATTCCCTGCTACCACCGTTCTTCCAGTCCTTCCAAGCCTGTTTCTTTAACCTAATAGCCCTGTCAACAACATTGTTCCACCACCACACTATTTTGGGTCAGGAGGGGACTTTGCTCTATCTACAGATCTGGTCAGTGACCCTCAGCAGGTTGTCCCGTAGAAACAAGCAGTTGTCTGCCACGTTCTGTGAAGCTATACGCCCCTCTATTTCGTCAAATGCTTCGAGTAATAAGTCTCTAAATCCCTGTCCATTCACAGGATCTTTAAGCTTCCAGATCACATATACATACACACACACACACACACACACACGTACACGCACACACACACACACACACACACATATATATATATACATACATATCTTATATATACATATCTTCAACTCTTATTTCTAGCAATGCTGGTATTATCTTGTATCCTTGATTATATATATATATATGTGTGTATGTGTGTGTGTGTGTGTGTGTATGAGTTCTTTCTTCTACGCATCGCTCTCACTTCTTACTACAAATCTCTTCTTATAGATGTAATAATTCATTCTTCTACTATTACCGTCTCCGATGAAGGGATACATTGGATTTTCCCTGAAACCGCTTTATACATAAAATATAATTCTAACTTTGCCATTAATCTCTTTATCTTTTTCTTTCTTTATACATACATATATATATATATATATATATATATATATATATATATATATATATATACACACACACTCATAAACACACACACATACATACATATAAATTGGGTCATCCCATAAATAATGCATGAACTAAAAGACAGAGAGGGACAGAATACACTACCTGCAACAACTTGCTTTAAAAGCAGGTTGTAATTTAATTTGTACTTATTCTTAGTACAAGTTTTGAAGAGTGCAGTTCGATTTTTACAGTAATTTTTTGAAAGTTATAATGGAAGTGTCAAAGGAACATATTCAGCGTATTTGCTTTATGAGTTCAATGAAGGCAACAATGCAACAGAAAGTGCAGTATATGGGAATCGGACAGTAAGCATAAGTCAGTGTCAATGATGGTTTCAGAAATTCCAAGCTGGAAACTGCAGCCTAGAAGACGAGCTTCATCCTGGAAGATCTGTAAAGCTTGACAAAGACATCCTGCAAACCTTGGTGGAACAAAATCCCATTGTAACTGTTAAGGAACTAGCAGAGAAGCTTGGGTTTGGTGATTCAACCATTCATTGATACCAGCGCTAGAAGAAGAATGATCATCTTTGATTTCAAAATGAAAGGTTTTCTTCTATCAGGATATTGCTCAGCCACATACAGCAAGAAGGACATTCCAGAGGCTGGAGCAGTTTGAATGGGAAATGCTGCTCCATCCCCGATAATAGACTGTGATGCTTAACTGACATTACTTGCTCATATAATGTAAGATAATGAGAAAAAGAATATGAGAAATTAGAAAAAATACCAGAGCCTAAAATACAAACTTCAAAGAATAGGAGCCTTAAGAACAAGTTGCAAGAAGTTTGAGTGGTTAGTTGAAGATGTTGGACATCAAAATGAATTTCCTCTCTCTTTAAAAAGCCTGTTTGTTTGACACAACAAGGATGATAAGAAAGATGTTTGATATCTAAGGTTGTATAATGCAACTGGACATGTAGTAATCCAATGCTGGCAAAATATCAACAAAATGCTAAGTAAGCAATAATAAAAACAATAAGGATGGTTTCAAATTTTGGCACAAGCCTAGCAATTTTAGGGGGAGGGTGTTAGTTGATTGTATTGATCCCTAGTACTTAACTAGTATGTTACTGACCTGAAAGGGTGAAAGGCTAAGTTGACCCCAGCAGTATTAGAACTCAGACTGTAAAGAGCTGGAAGAAATGTAGCTAAACATTTTATGTGATGTGTATGGCAGAAACTGGGGAATGCTAGAGTTAACGTACTTCATGGTATTTAGTTTCATCCTCCAAGTTTACATCCCAAGATTCACTTTGCCATTCATCCACTTTACCTTTCATAGTATTGATAAACGAAATCCCAGACACATTTTAGTGTTAATCCAATCAATTTCAACCCAACAAATTTGTAATCTTGACCCAATGTAAGGAACCATTATTATCAAGCTATATTAAGAAAATAAAAATTAATCCAGACTCTTGTTGCTGGGAATTCCCTTACCATCATAGTATGAGAAAGAGGAGTAAGCTGACATTGCACTTGTGTTTGTTGTAATCTCAAGCAGTAAAATATGGTTTGGTTTAATTCTGAATGTCCATTTACATTCTTTCCTGTTAAACAAACAAAAAGAAAAAATGTTGAGAATTTGAAGCTATTATATAAGTTATATTATAATTAATCAATTAATGGCTTATGTTGGTGGGTTTTTAAAATGTTGGGGAGGCAGTAGTGAATGGTGTCCTTAGTAGTGGTGATGACTAATGATAGTAAAATTAGTGATTGTTCTTGTTAATTAGAACAAATCAGCTCCACTTGAGGAAGGTCAATTCACTGTTTGGATGTAGACTTTAGGCAGTTAGAATATGTAATATAGAAAGGGTTAATGGCGATGAATGTTATAGTAGCAGCAGCATGTTTTCATGATGTTGGAGAAGAAGAATTTCTTGCATCTCCTTCATAAAAATGCTTTGAAATTTTTTGGGGGTCATCAACTAAATTCATTTATTTCTTTCCTATATTATCAAATTAACATGAAAAATATATTTATCATAGCATTTTATGACCTTTTGTTGCTCTGTTCTTTCTCAACAGCTTTTGTTTATTGTTTTGAAATTTGAATAAATTTTACCCTTTTTCAAACATAAAAGTGCAAAGTCAGTGAAAATGAGCTTTTTGACAGCTACTTCTCTTTGCTTTCAGTCAAGGTCCCAAAGTCACCAAAATCATTTGAGACATTTGTGCTGTGTATGGAGAAGGCACTATTACTGAAACAAGTACACAGAAATGGTTTTCATGCTACAAGTAGGAGAAATTTGACTTCAGACTCTTTGCATTTTAGCTGATCTGTTCAGTTCAATGAGAAGCTATTGAATGAGCCCATCTGTGAGGGTCCATACCAATCCACTAGGGATGGTCTCATGATATCATCACCAGTCACCTTCACTTGATGGTGAAGGTGATGGTATCAATGTGCCATAGAAGTGAGCATAGAAAGCTATAAGCTTGTTGTGTGCAATGAGTTACACTGCTCATGGCTTTTTCACAACTTTCTTGGCTGTCAATAATGATAACTGAGGGAGGTTAGACTATTATGCTTGTTACGAATTAGAGGGAATAAATATTGAAGCCATGGAACAGAATATAAATAGTGAGATTATTATCCAATCACTAACATACTGGATGCAGCATGATCTTTTTTGTCTAGAGACTGAAATTTTAATGAAAGAGATATGTATTAATTAATGATCCTTGAACAAATACTAATAAGTAGGATAATACATACACATCAGGGTCAAATAGTGCAGTTTGTGGAACATTCAGGAATCTTTTTGGTCCACTGACGACATCAATAGTGGGGCTGAGGAAGCAGGAAGGAACTGTAAAATATTTTGGCAGATAAAAGATAAATGATTCACCAAGTCTTGTTGCCTTCATAAAAGCAGAATTTAGTTTCAGGTTTTGTAAACTATTAAACAGAAAGAAGATCCATATCTCCATAAAATAAGAAGCTAAATCTATCAGGAATATTTCATTTTTGTATTTTGAGAAGGTCATTATGCCAGTGAGAAACACATGCACTGTCTTTTTCAATTCTTTTATTATTATTACTCAACTACTTAACCAGTTAACTAATCAATTGTTTGATTAATCATTTGGTCAATCAAACAAAGTCCCTTTGAGTACTTTTATTACACTACCATTCAAACCTCATCAATGACATGCCATGTTTACTCCACATCTTCATCGAGTCTCCTAACTTACAGATTCTATATTTATATCTATTGGGATGGGAGAGTGTACAAGGTAAATTTCAGAAGTTTTGAGACTTTTTTAAGAGAAGCAGTTATAACTGCTCTACATTAATGTAATTTTACTATATAACTGTAATGTTAGTATATATTGTAATTTTAGTGTGTAATAATAAATTTAGTATATAATATCTAATAAACTGAGTTGCCAACTTTTTAAATCCAGATTGAAGAAGGTGGCTGTAACATACCCTAATAAACATTTCTTGTCACAGCTGACAATTTTCCAAAATGCAGATGGGCCATGAAGACAATCTGGAAGCTCACTATAAAGTTTTGTGATCAACTGGACAAAAATACAACAGAAACTTATGAAATGCTCCAGACTGTTTATGGATTAATTTATATGAGCTGAGCATCTATTTTTTGCTGGCACAAGAAGTTCCAGGATGGTATACAGGAGGTAAGAGAGGATGAAAGATGTGGGAAGGAGAGGGATGTTAGAATATCAGAGCTGAGTGAGAAAATTCACAATTCTCTAGATGAAGACCATTGTGTGTCAATAAAGACAATAAGTATACAGTTTGGAGTTGTTGTAGCAACTGTAGACAGAATTATTCATGAAGACCTGAATCTATACAAATTTTGTTCCCAGGATGCTCAGTGAGGAAATACTCATTCTTTATTGCTTTGAGTTATTAAAATGAAAGATGAAGAGAATCATTGAGTTGTGATTTTATCTGTACCATCACAAAAAGTAAAACAGCTGGATTTGAATGTCTATACACACATGACATGCATGCAACACCCCCTCCCAACACGTGCAAAGGCAAAGACACTAACTATAAAATAAATATCATCATCATTAACATTTAAAGTCCATTTTTCATGCTGGAATAGGCTATATGATTTGACAGGATCCAGCAAGCTGTAGGATTGTGTTGAGCTCTGATGTTAGTTCTACAGTTGGATACCCTTCCTAATGTCAACCACTCTACAAAGCATACTGGGTGTTTTTTCATATTGCCAGAAGAAGGAAAAAGGGGCAAAAGGAAAAAAGAATAGAGAAAACCCTCTTTGACTAAATGGGGATGGGTAGTATTTGAGAGGGAGACGTGGAGCAACAGTTTTATGCTAAATGTTGGGAGGCTAGAGTGTAATGGAAACAGAAGCCCAGGAGTCTTGCAATTGTGATACAAGACTACTTTGCAGTATATAAGGATGAATGGGAGTAGCTGGAAAGTTGGAAAGAATACAGTAGTGGTGGGGGGATAGGAGGTAAGTTTCATAACAGTGAAAGGAGAGATGGTTAGAGATGGGGGGGGGGGATTATAGAGGAGAATGTAGCAAGTGATGGTGAGAGATATTGGAGTGTCTCAGGAATTTGATTATGGTAAAGTTTGATGGTAGATATGGGCAGTAATTGAGAATGATAGAGATAAGACTGGAGTATGTCAGAGAAAGAAAGAAAGAGGGGGACAGGGAGGAGGAGAGAGAAAGAGCAATGGCTGAAGGCACAGAAAAGAAATGACAGGTGGAAATAGTGTGGGAAGGGATGACAATGAGAAATGGAAGTGGTTTCAGGGGGAAAAAGGAGGAAGGTAACTGAGAGGGAGGGGATGTAACATGTGATTATCTTGCTCTCAGGTGATGACAGCAGCTGAATTGTAGCAAAGATAAAAGTGTGATGTGATGTAGAGCAAATGCTTGATTGGGTAGCAAGTGTGGAGCAGGGGTAGGGCCTTGAACATACAAACACAATGAAGGTGGTTTTAGGATATCATTTCTGCTGTGATGGATGGGTCTTCTCAGGCACAGAAAATCATCAATCATCTCTAAGGCTCAGCATCTTTAGATCAGTCTTCAAAACTCTGTCCAGGTCTTCCTGGGTTTCCTTTTTCCACAAGCTCCACCTGCTTTAAACAATCAACACTTCTTTATGCAACTATCTTCATCCATATGCATCATATGGCCAAACCAGTGCAGAAGCACTTCCACACTACATCTGATACCCCTTATGCTTAATTTTTCTCTTAGTACATTAATACTCTGTCATATATGTAGAACTGACATTCACATCCAATGGAACACACTAGCTCCATTTCTCTCTAGTCTTCACATGTCTTTTGCATTCAGAGCTTAATATCACACTACGATATTGCATTACTGTTTGTACGCAAGTATCATATAAACTTCCTTTTACTTAGAGAGAAAGACTTTTTATTGCCAACAGAGGTAAAAACTCTCTGAATTTTCTCCATCTTATTCTTAGTCTAACAATTTCACTTTCAGAACGTTCGTCTCTACTGCTGATTAAGCCACCTAGGTAGTAGAAATTATCTACTATCTCAAGGGAACCTCCATATTATTTGAGAAAATCAATTTTCTGTGAATCTTCAGTTTTTATGGCTCCTAACCACTCATACATTTCACAGAATTTACACCGTACACATATAGAGACACATGCCCACACACATATGCATAAGCACTCTTACAGAATCCAAACCATGCCACATAGATTCACACACACACATACACACACACACACACACACACACATACGTACACATGCATGCACACGCACACACACACACACACACACACACACACACACACACACTTTACCTCACACATATTCTCACTCACATTTCTATAAACATAACATTAGAATCTGTAAATTAGGAAACAGAGAGACCTGAAGCAGACTTGGAGTTGAGCGGGCATGTCATTGATGAGGTTTGAATGGTGGTGAAAGTCCTCTGAAGAACCTAGGTTTATCAACAATGATTAATCAAACAATCTATTAGCTAACTGAATAAATGGTCAACTAGTTGACTGGTAAAAATAAAAGAAATGAAATAGAGCCAATGCATGTATTTATTATTAGCATAATGATCCTCCTGAGATGTAACAGAAACTATCATGAATAAAATTACAATATCGCATACTTATTTCTAGCATATCTCATACTTATTTCTATGTGCTAGTCATTATAAATACTGTGATGTTGGAAGTCGAGGAGTCAATATAGTCGGGAAGTCAATATAGATAGTTGTGTTTTACTTGTCTAACTATACTGCTATTTCAGAGTGGGTGAAATAACAGTCCAACTGAGGATTACAACAGTGGCGACAAGGAATTAACAAACTCATAAGGAATTAACAAACTCATAAGGAATTAACAAACTCACCAGGATTAAACAAACTCACATAGAGTTACAAAACTCACAAAAGTTTTTTTGTGTAAATTTTAAGTATACAAAATCGCAAAATTATGGAAGATTTGTTGGCTGGTTTGCTCAAGTTACAAAAACAGCAACAACAACAACTGAAAGAAGAACAACAACAATTACTATTACTGCAACAAATGCTGCAATTAATGAATTGTAGCATTTATTGCTGTAATAGTAATTGTTGTTGTTCTTCTTTCAGTTGTTGTTGTTGCTGTTTTTGCAACTTGAGCAAACCTTCATCTGGTTCATACTTAAATTCCATTATTGAGTTAACATTTCATTAAAAGAATGCTGTAAAGATGTTCTCGCCAGATTATGTTACTAACTCAATGATGGAATTTGAGTATGAACCAGATGAGGGAGTTATCTTCAAGGTGTACTATAGAAGATATGAACAGATCTTCAAAAAAGAGTGCAAAGATTGAGACAACAATATGAAAACACATCTAATCTTAAAAAAACTGGCAGCAGGAGAACATGAATGTTACAACGATTATGTACTTTTGAAAAAACTTTCTGATATAAACTTTAAAAATACAATAGACATATTATGTAAAATTTTAAGAAAGCAGAATGCTTTCTTTGTGGAAAAATTGGACATGTAAAAGCACACTATAAAACCAAGATGACAAAACGTTGGAACAGAGAAAAAAGAATAAACAAGATGTTGTTGAAAGAAAACGGTAATGTGACAAAGAGGAAATTTGTAAATGTGAAAATTAAAGATATAAGAGTAAAAAGGCTGTTAGATACTAGGAGTGATATTACCATTATGAATGAAGAAACTTGGAAGTATATCAGTAAGCTGAAATTAAGTAAATCTACTAAAGTAGCCCACAGTGTCATGGGTAAAAGATTTGTAGAAATGACTGTGCGAACCAAGGAGATGGTGACAAATGGAACAGGCTCCTTTTAACGCGTCGCACAATCGACACAAAATATATAACATAACATAAGAGAGCTCACATGTGAAATGCAAGGAAATGCCAGCAAGGAAAGAGAGAGACAACCATTAAAGATATATAGAGAATAAGGTCTATTGGTATAAACTAAAATGTCTGTGTAAGTGTGAGTGAGTGCGACATAATAACACAATATATATGACAGGCCGTCGTGTGAACAAGAGTGTGTATACATAAATATGTGTGTGTGAGTGAATGAGAAATACAGAGCATGGAAAAGAGTCTGTAACATGGACGATAAACATCCTGAACACAAAGATAAGAAAACACCAGTTCATAGTTCAGGTACACAGTAAATAGAAAGTCTGTATATAAGAGGTTGTGGCTTCAAAGCAGAGCTAAGTCACGTGATGTGAAGATGAGGCTTCTATGCCGAGCCGGTTACTTGAATACAGGAGATTCTCATAGGTTGATCTGGCTGTTACTTCGCGGTGGAAACAATTCACACTAACAGCGTCAGGAGAAGCTGCGGTTGCTGTTGGTAGCGTGTATGTAGTGGCATCATGTTGCCACTGGTGACGAGACTGTAGTAAACATTTGAACGGTGGTGTTGATGTCGTCACTGGAAACTGGCTGGTTGGTGTTCTGTGTGGTCAACGACCAGACCTCAGAGAAATCTGAAGCCGAGACAAACTGGCGTGGATAAAGCAGGCTATTTATAGAGAAAAAGGGGCTCCAGAAGCCTCTGAAAAACACTCTCTCACGTGACCTTATCAGAAGGCCACAATTGGTTGGTATGCACCCTGGTGCGAAACAGAACCAGTGACAAATGCCACGCAAATAAGAACCGATCAGAGTGATGGACACAGCAGGGTCCAAGGCGGGCTGAAGGCTAGATGTTACTCGCTACGTTCGCATTTGTAAATATATAACCGAGAGAGGTGGTTTCCCTACAGGTTGTATTTTGTAGGTGAATTTGTGTGTAATGTGACATTTCATGACCAAATGGAAAAGGTAAAGATATATGCATTCAAAAATTCAGTAAATCTACTTGGCACAGAGTGGATGTAACTGTTCAAAATGTGAAATGTGCCCATAATTGTTTTGTCTGGGAATATAGTCGGTTCAGTTGAAGGTTGTAATGTGGCTGAGGGATTGAAACGCAAAAGAAAACATTTATTTCCACTTGTTTTCTCAGATGAACTGGGCTGCTGCACAAAAATGAAGGCAAAAATTGTAATAAAACGAAGTGCAACACTTGTATTTAAGCCAAAACAGAATGTACGCATCATGGCGCTAGAACAGGTAAATAAGGAACTTGAAAGACTTGAAAGCCTAGGAATAATGGAGAAGATGGATCACTCAGATTGGGCAGCACTTATGGTCTATGTTAATAAGAAACATACTAAGTTAAGAGTTTGTGCAGATTTTTCAACGGGGTTGAATGATTGCTTAATCTCACATAACTACCCATTGCCAAGTCCTAAGGAAGTGTTTGCAAAACTGAATGGAGGGAATTTCTTCTCAAAATTAGACCTCTGGGAGGCATATTTACAAATCCAAGTAGAAGAAGAATGCTCACAATTATTAGCCATTAATACATACCATGGCTTATTTAAATTTAAGTGGCTTCTCTTCGGTGTAAAAGCAGCCCCTTCCATATTTCAACAAGTAATGGGTACAATGCTGGTGGACAGTGATTTTGCTATCACTTATCTAGATGATAACCTAATAAAAAGTGAATCACATGAACTACATGTAGAACACGTAAAGAGGGTATTCGAAAAGATAAGAGAACATGGTTTTAAGTAAAGTGAAGAAAAATATGAGTCCTTTCTGAAAAAAATTAAATACTTGGGCCAGATAATAGATAAAAACAGATGAAAACTGGATCCATCCATAGCAACTGTGATAAAAAATATGTCCACACCGAGTAATGTGACTATGCTACAAGCATTTTTGGGATTAGTGAATTATTATCAAAATTATATCCCCAATACACACAATGTAAGGGCCCCACTCAATGATCTGTTAAAGAAAAATGCAAAATGGTGCTGGACTGATAAGTGTCAGAAGGCATTTGACAAATTAAAACACATTTTAAAATTGAACTTATCATTAACGCATTTTGATCCAAAGTTGGATATTATATTGGCTACAAATGTGAGTGATTATAGTGAAGGAGAAGTGCTCCTACACAAATATGATGATGGGAGTAAAATGGCTATAGCTTATGCGTCACAATCATTACTACCAGCTGAAAAGAACCATAGCCAAATAGAAAAGGAAGTGTTAGCAATTATATTCAGTCTGAAAAAATTCCGTAGAGTTATTCATGGAAGAAGTTTCTGTCTACAAACAGACCATCACTCACTACTGTCAATATATAGTTCTAAAAAAGGAATACCAACACACACAGCAAATAGACTACAGCAATGGAGCCCTACATTATTGAATTATGATTACAAATTGGAATATTTACTGTCAAAAAAACTAGGGCATGTGGATGGTTTGTCCAGACTGATACCGAAACACTGTGAACCATTAAGATCAGAAGGAGAAATGAAAAAATGTAATGTGGAATGTGATACAAAAATTAATGGTGACCCTTGAAGATATAAAACTAGTTGTAGAAAAGACAAATTCATAATAGAAACGAATAGTGGACAAGAAAAGTAAATAGGAACAAGATTGGTGTGAAACAAAACCAAGACATGAACCTATACTCAATTTGTGATGGCGTACTGATGTATGCACAGAGTAGTAATACCTGAAACATTGTAAAAGAAAATGTTGAGGGAATTTCATGTTGGACATCCAGATATTTTGAGGATGAAAGCTTTAATACGTAACTACATATACTGGCAGAAATGGATAGAGAAATTGAAAATTTAGTAAAAGGCTGCAGAGGGTGTGCTCTAGCAGCAAAATTACCAACAATAAAAAGTGAAACTTGGCCAAAAGTAGATGTTCTATCGTTGAGACTACACATCGATTTCACTGGTCTCTCAAATGGTTCATACTACTTAGTGATAGTAGATAGTAGATAGTTTCTCTAAATGGCCAAACATTCATAAGTGCAAAAAGCCAACCTCCTCAGCTGTGACAAACTTTTTACATGAGCTGTTTGCGAGATTTGGTGTCCCAAACACAATAGTGTCTGATAATGGAATGCAATTTGTGTCTTTTCAGTTAAAAAAATTTCGTAAAACGTTTGCTGTTGAACATGTAACTATGGCACCATACCATTCCAGATCTAACGGACAAGCAGAACACTATGTTGATACATTTAAGAGAGCCCTAAGAAAGTTGAATAAGGAAGTCATGGATTATGTAGCTCTACAACAATTCTTAAGAGTATACTGTATGACACCAAATTCAAATACACCAGCAGGTATGTCACCAGTGGAACTGATGTTTGCGAGGAAAATAAAATCAGTCTTCGACAAATTGCTACCTGGCAAGAAAAGAAAAGTTGCTATGGATAATACAGCAAGATATTTCAAAATTGGTGAAAGTGTATTTGTTATGGCATATAAGAACAGAAAACAAAGTTGGAAACATGGTGTGATTACCAAATGCATAGCAAAAATGCTATACATGGTAAAAGGAAGAAAAGGGGTATACAAGAGATACATGAACTAACTAAAGATTCATTGAGAATGGAAGAACCTAAGAGAATGGAAAAATCAATGGAATGGTTATATAATGCTTTTCAAGTCCCAACACCACTACAAATAATTGAACCCAGATACACAAGCAAAAGAAAAAGAAAACGTATGGAGTTCCTGAAAGCGGATGCCGAACGAAAAAGATATTAAATATGTAACTGTATGAAAAAAACAAAAACTCAAAAAGAAGGAAGTGAGATGATGTAAAAATTATTACTAATAAAAGAAATAAAATTATACTCCCTAAAAAAGAAAAACTTAAAAGGGAGATGTTATAGAGAGAATAGTAACACCCCTCCCATGTGATGAGTTGTATGTGATAATCATTACAAATACTGTGATATAGGAAGTTGAGGAGTGTCAGTTCAGTAGTCCAAGATAGATAGTTGTGTTTTTACTTGTCTAACTAACTATACTGCTATACTGGAGTGGGTGTTATAATAGTTCAATAGAGGATACAACACATTGTAATATTTTCTCATAGCAAGACATGTTTTTTATAGAAGGTTAGAAATGAACAACTTCACTTGTGTGATGATGCCCATTTACAACCATCATGTGATGTTAGGACAAGGGTACATATGAATGCATGCACACACACAACAGGTGTCTTTCAGTTTCCATCCACCACACTCACTCCAAGACCACATAACTGGCAAGCAAGCTTCTTAACCATACACCTATGCCATGTAAAAAATACTCAGTCAACTCTATGAGGTGGTTGGTATTAGAAAGGGCATTTAGCTGTAAAGATCATGCCAAAACAGATACTGAAGCCTGGTGTAGTCTTCTATCTGGCTGGCTCCTGTCAAACTGTCTAACTCATGCCAGCATGGAAGATGGACGTTAAATGATGATGATATATATATATATTCAATTAAATATGCCCACCTTTTAAAAAAAATTGGTCTTGTAAACTAGTCAGAAATCAATGTTAAACATGAAAAATAAATGTTGGTACACAACTTACCTGTTACAGATTTAACATAAAGAAGTATGAGGAATTTACATTGAGTTTTCTTTAGGTATTGAATGTGTATACTTTTTGCTTGCATGGAGACTTGATGATTAGAATAACCAGTTTCAGATGGAAAAGATACTACAAAAGATTATAATAATATACTTCCATTTTTAGAATACTAAAATAACTTTTTCTTTCATTACTCACAAAGGAAAATTATACTTGAAAATTAAGAGTGAAATATTAAAATAAAATTGAAAATCTTGGTCATGTTTTCTTTTCTATACCATAAAGTTTGTAGGAGATTGTTTCACTAGAGTTTGTTTCAGTTAACATGTTGTTAAATGGATATCAAACAGTTTATAAGGCCATGAGACTGAAGAGAAGTCGTCTTATCCTGCATCAGATAGCTGAAGGCATGCTGCCCAACTTAGTATGAAAAGAAATGAAATTGGACATCAAACAGACAGTAAACCACTAGAATGACCAACTTTGGAGTGTATCTTGCTCTGTTGAGTGTAGACTCGTAAATCACAGGATAAAATGTATGTCTGTTAGAGTGTGAACAAAAAGTACAGAAAGAAGATTTTCTATAGAGTATTGGAAGGGAAAGATAAAAAGATATACATTAAAATAATTAGAAAAAACAAGCAACCGATCTGGTCCATTCCATTTGTTGTCCCTTACCAGAAAATCCTCCTTATTACACCTTCTGACAAAAATGAATCCTCTGTCCAGTTCCTGATTCCCCTGATAGATAGATATACATTTTTATTTTTATTTCTATACGGTTGAAATAATTTATTTTTTTCTTATGCTGTCCCTTAAAATCATATCCTCTTAGTCATATTGCTTTGGTTATTGTACTCACTCATATACTCATTTATTTATTTATTTACTTGTCTAAATTTAATTTAATTTAATTCAGTTTAATCTAGTTTGAATGTTATTTTGCTCTCCTACTTGCCCATAGTGGCCACGGTTTTTTTATCCATTTATTTTTTTATTTATTTATTTACTTATTTATTTATCTGATTTGTTTTTGTGTTATCTGTTAACTATCAACGAACTAGAACCACATCAAAGTTGTCAAAAAAATAGCTGACCAATTAGGTTGCAGGACTGACTACAACCACTGCACACAAGGATTCAGAGACTTGTTGACTGAAAAAATAATGAACACGAACACAGTACTTTGTTCATCACCTGGTGCCATACTCTCTTTAGTACCAACTAGCATCCTACATATAAACTTCCACCTCTGAAACATGGACCATACTTTCAAACCCACCACTGTAAACACAAGCATAATGTGTATTTATAAGTAAACAAAATAAGAACCACTGCCTGAATTTACCCTTCCTAAAAAACTCATCCTTAGAACGAATATACCTACCTATCCACCACTGGACAAAATAACATGAATCATGGAAGGCAATACTTTCGCTTTCTTATAACTAATCCATTTTACTAAATTTTACTCCTCTCACACCCTAAGTCTTGCTCCTATTCTTCTTATGTCCTCTTCAATAAGAAAAATATACTGTACCTATTAGTAACTGACTCTTGTATGTGTCGACTCTCCTAACGATTTAGACCCTCTGATGAAGCCTAGAGGCACACTCAACATCCAAACACTATCTACCCATCCCTACAGAACACTGAAGAGATGGAGCTTGCATGGAGAATATTATGGCCTCTTGGCAGAAACGGTGTGAAAGCTTCACATGCAACACACAGTTGTTCTTGTGAAATCAAAGCCCATTCCAGGAGCAGTTTTGCTTTCAAAGTGTTGAGCAAAGCAGGAGAAGTGCTCAAGACCCTCATCTCCAAAATGAGCCAAACAGAAAAATCCAACAAGTTGAGATTGGGACTTCTTAAGAGCCATACATCCTTGCCTATGAGCGATGGAATGTTTTTCTGAATCCAGTGTTGTGTCTGTTTGGAGCTGTAGGATGGTGCTAAGTCTTGTTGGTGGCTTCAAGGTGCACCGTGAAAGTGTTCATTCACCCATGGAAGCAGTTCAGCTTCCAAGATGTCACTTATGTATTGCTGGGTTTTAATGTTAACATCTGAGGGCACAAAAACAAGAGGAGACCTTCCAATGGTTGTCACAGTTGCCCAAACCATAACAGACTGAATTTGGACGTTGATTTACGAGTCTACACTCAACAGAGCAAGATACACTCCAAAGTTGGTCATTCTAGTGATTTATTGTCTGTTTGATGTCCAATTTCTTTTCATCAGTGAATACTAAGTTGGGCAGCATGCCTTCAGCTATCTGATGCAGGATAAGACGACTTCTCTTCAGTCTCATGGCCTTATAAACTTGTGTGAGCACGTGATGGTAGATCATCTTGTAGGGGTGGGTTCTGAGATTGTCCTTCAGTACTCAATACATTGATGTTCAGCTTATTTTTGCTGTGGCAGCCAGTTTTCTGAGAGAATGATGAGGATTTCACCATATCTTTTCTCTGGTACTTTTGATAAGCTGAGGGGTCTTCACACTTCCTTTTCGACTATGTCCAGGTTGATCAGTGGTGGAACCAGTCTCTTGAAATTTCTTGACAATTTTCCAGACTATTGTTCAGTTAATTTTAAGCTATATTATTTTCACCTCCTTTGTGGAGGGTTGTGATTGTATTTTGGTCTATAGCCATTAGCTAATTTATAAATCTGAATTTATATAGTCTGAAACAAAAAGCAGGCACACTAAAGTTTTATAATGATGTATAATTTTCATATTTTATCACATTTATTAACAGTTAGTAAAGTCCAAAGCTTTGGCTGCCTTAATTTCAGGACACCCTGTATATATCTATGTGTGTGTGCCTTTGCATCTCTGCTTGTCTCTCCCACTACTTGACAACTAGTCTCCATAACTTATTGGTTTGGCAAAAGAGACCAATAGAATAAGTACTAGGCTTTATGTCCTGGGGTAGATTTGTGCAACTAAAATTTTTCAAGGCAGTGCTTCAGCATGGCCATAGTCAAATAACTGAAACAAATAAAAGATAAAAGATACAGTAAGAACTTACAATTATTTATCGACATGTCAAGATAACTTGGCAGACATGAGTTGTTAATATCAAGTTGCTGTAAATTTAATTCAATGTAGGAAGATTCATCTGTGTGAAGTGTGAAGTGGCAATAATCTGGTAAGCTGAAATATTAATGACATTCAGTTATGTAATATTTTTACACTCAATTAAACAAGGTGTATTACAGAAGTTGAGACTTTTTCAGGAGAGAGATTTATTTCAAAGTGCAAAACTTTAATCTTCTTCAAAGTAAGATCCCTTGACTTCAATGCACCTGTAGCACTCTAACTACTTCATGAAGGTGCCATGGAAGACCTCTAAAATGTCATAACCCCCTTCATCGTCTTCAAAATGACTGCCTGAGGTTCTCCTTTAGCTTGGGGAGTAATCAAAAGTCACAGGAAGCAAAGTCTGGACTGTAGAGTTTTGATGCCTATCTTTAACAAGTACTTGATCACCAGAATAGTAATAATAGATCCAGCTTTTGTTATCAAAGATGCAAGTATTCTAAAATTGGAGGTAATAAGGTCAATCATCTCTTTGTTGTCACCAATGCGCCTTTCCCTCTGTTTGTCACTGAACATCCTGGGAACAAACTTTGCACAAATTTTGTTCATGTTTAGATCTTCATGAATAATTCTTCATGTACAATTGCCACATCAACATCAAACTATGCTTTTTATACATGGTGATCATCATCCAGAGAGTTGTGAATTTTCTTATCCAACTCTGATATTCTGGCATCCCTCTCCTTCCCACATCTTTCATCTTCTCTGACCTCCTCTATACCATCCTTGAACTACTTATACAAGTGAAACACAGATGCTCAGCTCATATAAGTTAATCCATAAGCAGTCTGGAGCATTTCATAAGTTTCAGTAGCATTTTTGCCCAGTTTATCACAAAACTTTATTGCATAACAAGGTTCTAAATTGTATTCTCAGCCTGACTGCATTCTGCAAGCTAGTTAGCTGTGATAAGCAATGTTTAGTAGGGTGTGTTCAAAGTGTTCTTACAGCCATCTCCTTCAATCTTGTATAAAAAAAGTTGGCAGTTCAGTTTATTTGATGAATAGTAATGATACACTAAAATTACAATAATGTAGGACAGTTATGACTGCCTCTCCTAAAAGATTCTCAAACCTTCTGGAATGCACCATATACAATGATGAAGTTCACATTGATTTTTATTCTTAGAATTGACTAACAATTGACAAACTATCAGTAATATATTTAGGCTGATTTAGTTGACAATAGTCCACCTCTTACAGAGTTTAGTCATGTTGTTAACTAAAGGAAATCAATATTCCTCAGTTAAAGAAAATTTTAAATAAATCTAATTGCTTAGCATTTTTCTTATACAGCTTTACATTTTCTAGACAGCTTGATATTTTCAAAACATTCAGCTATCAGTGGATGATTAACTCTATTGATGTCTCCAAAATATACTCAATGATTTCAGTTTAGCAACTCAAGTCAATGAAAATTTTTCACAATGGTAAGCTGCACTTTTACTCAGTAATTATTCATACAAAAATGGACTAGACTAGAAACAGTTATGTCTCAGCCTTGTACAATGTGTAACATAGGTAAATAGAAATGAACTATTAACCCTCCAACCAATAGTCTAATACAGGGGATAATTTAGAAAGCCATGAATATGAGATATTCTGTATAGGAGGGAGCTATGACTATAATATATTCTGTGCAAAGGATATAGAAGCTAGAAAGTCACCTTCAATATCATTTTGTTTTATTAAATAAATGATAAAGAACAGTCTTATAAGATATTTGGATTCAAGAGATGAATCTATGGTTTAATTTATGGTTTATTAAGGACATATATTCTAGGACACCCAACATTATAATTTATTAAGAACACATATTAAGGACACCCAGCATACTAGAAGTAGCAGCCAAAACTTCCTTAAATGACGTCTTACATTCTTAAAAAAAGGAACACATACAAAGGATGATGTAGTCCTTCATACATTCTGTCTGAAAGAGAAGACAGGATGGACACTGGTGGAATGCATTGATCTAATCAATCAAAGTCAATCTATGGCTGAACATCAACATAGACCACTGGCTCCTGTTTCCAAGTTAGACAATATAATTGAGGAATGTGCTACACAAAGCATAGAAAGATAGTTACAAATCAATTGAAATCTTACAAACTCATGCAAGAGCTTTGTGCAATTATTCAACCTGATAGTGACAGTCGCTAAATTGCCCTCAAATCAAACATTATCACCTTACAAAAAAGGAAGGACACACTGAATAGTATAGTCATAAAAAAGATAGTATGATCATGATGGAAAAAATTTCATTAAGGTTCTGCTCAATCAGAATAAAACTGGAGTGAAACTATAACAGCAATAACATTAGATGGAAATTATGCAGAAACCTCTGTGTGTATGTGTGTGTGTGTGTGTGTGTGTGAGAGAGAGAGAGAGAGAGAGAAAGAGAGAGAACTGATGAAAAACTCGATACTGCCCCAGCAGTATCAAGTTTGGTGCTTAAAGTATCCTGAATTGAAATCCAATTGCTATGACTTTCATATATTTCCTTCCAAATCAATATAAAATATGTTTAATCACCTATGAAAATGTGCTGTGATCTTTATTGCATATTTTGGCAGAGATGAAAATTTTTATCTTATATCTTGAAACTTAGCTTTTTAATGATCCATGCATTAAATATATTAACACTAAATTCAAGTAGAAAAAAATGTGGTAAAAAAATATATCATTAATCGATGACTCATCTTTTCAGTTTCCCATGAGGTATGAAAGATAACTTCAGATAAGTTTGAATATTATTCTGATTTCTTTTGATGACCTTCACCGTCCTGTACTTGCTGAATAAGTTGCAAAATTATAAAAGGTTGTGCATTTAATTTTGTAGAAAAATAGTATTGTTTAAAGGTTAAAACCCTTTAAACAATTCTAAATAAATAATCTCTAAACAAGTAAGTAAATGTGCTAAAGTCCATCGTTTCCAGATGATTAACTGCAATCAGTCAAATTTGCATATTATAATAATCAGTTATACTCATTATCTCACAAAATTGGCTAAGGACCGAGGAAATTAAATTGCAATAGAATTATTTACCTCAATCAAGTTTTGATATCAAGACCAGCACAAGATGCCTGTATCTCTGTTTGATTTTCCAGAATGATGTTATCTAGTTCTGTTGTGATTGTTCTTTCTGTTAATCTCTGACAGAACAGACTCATGATGGAACAGACCCATGATCATGGGTATTCCAGTCATGATTATCCAGCCTTTTAAAGGAATCTAGAACTAAGTTATCTATTGTATTCTTTACTCTGGTAATAGTGCGTGATTTCAGGCAGTTTGAGTGACTTCTTTGCTTGATTCATGCTGTGCTTTATATCATTTGCAAGTAGAGTAAAGCAAAGTACTTTCTTTGCGTTAAGAAACTATTCTGTCTATTGTAGCATGAAGAAATGGATGCAAATCATTGAGAAAATTAGAATGAAAGGAAAAGTGACTAAAGTACAAATTGTTTACTTACTTGTAATCAGTTCCACTAGCTGTTGATATCATAAACTGATCCTTAATTCCAGGATATTTGTATACTTTATTTTCTGGACAGGTTTCCTTTGCTAGAAATAAATTGAGAATATCAATCCTGTAACAACAAAATACTTATATCTTAATAGTCTTTGTTTAATGAAAGTCATTTAAAAATTATACTGTAGCTAATGAAACTATGTTGATGATATACACATATACATGTATTTCCTCTCTATCTGTATATATTATCTTTTCTTTTACTTGTTTCAATCATTAGATAGTGAGCATGCTGGGGCACTGCCTTGAAGAATTTTAGTTGAATGAACTAACTCCAGTACTTGTTTTTTTTTTTAAGCCTGGTATTTATGCTCAAGATTATCAGTTGCACCTGCTAATCTTTCTCATCATCCTTACCCCCATCACCTCCCCCTCCTCCCAACTCTATTTTGCCCCACCTCCCTTGTACATGTTTTAATATCATCAACCTGCAGAAGTTTAAGATGACTATCAACAACAATCTCACCAACTTTTGAAGACATGAAATCATCATGGGTGGCTTATTTCTTGCTGTATATAAGAAAAATTACTAAATATTTTTAGAGTAGAACGGTCAGAAAGAAAACAAGTTACCTTTAGGAATAGCTTTGTAAGTGAGAATGAAACCAGAACTGAATATATTTGGTTTGTTGTAGAATAAACCTAGCATGGAGGTCTTTGTTGTATACTGATGGATTTTTTGATTCAAATGCTCAATTAGAGTGTTTCCTGAAAATGTTAAGATATAAAAAATAAAATGTATTTCACAGAATGTTTTACCATACTAACATATACATTCACTATTAGAATGTTAATAATATTAATACGCTTAGTTTTGTATGCTTTTATCAGTACCTGTGGTGTGTCACACTTCAAAGAAGCGAGCGAGAGGAGGACAGAGAGGAAGTAACAGAGAAAGAGAGAGTGAGAGAGAAAGAGAGAGTGGGAGAGAAAGAGAGAGAGAGTGAGAGAAAAAGAGAGAGAGAGAGAGAGTGAGAGAGAGAAAGGGAGAGAGAGAGTGAGAGAGAAAAAGGGAGAGTGAGAGAGAAAAAGAGAGAGTGAGAGAGAAAG
This sequence comes from Octopus bimaculoides, assembly GCF_046866305.1. Lineage (NCBI taxonomy): Eukaryota > Metazoa > Mollusca > Cephalopoda > Octopoda > Octopodidae > Octopus > Octopus bimaculoides. The sequence continues at coordinate 94,078,928 of NC_142931.1, read as the reverse complement.
AGAGAGAGTGATAGAGAAAGAGAGAGAGAGTGATAGAGAAAGAGAGTGGCGACGGGTTCGTTTTGCGTTTTTAAATGTTTCAGAGAGGAAGTAAGAGAGAAAGAGACAGAGTGAGAGAGTGAGAGAGGAAGAGAGTGAGAGACAAATGAGAGTGAAAGAGACAGTGATTGGTGATGGTGTTCATTTTGTGTTTTTAAATGTTTATCCCATTGCAAGAAAAGTAGATACATAGATCGGAAGTAAAGTTGATACATAGATACATACACTAGGCGTAGGAGTGGCTATGTGGTAAGTAGCTTGCTTACGAACCACATGGTTCTGGGTTCAGTCCCACTGCATGGCACCTTGCGTAAGTGTCTTCTACTATAGCCTCGGGCCAACCAAAGCCTTGTGAGTGGATTTGGTAGATGGAAACTGAAAGAAGCCCATCATATATATACATATATATATATATATATATATATATATACACATATGTATATGTTTGTGTGTCTGTGTTTGTCCCCCCAACATCGCTTGACAACCGATGCTGGTGTGCTTATGTCCCTGTAACTTAGCAGTTCAGCAAAAGACACTGATAGAATAAGTACTAGGCTTACAAAGAATAAGTCCTGGGGTCGATTTGCTCGACTAAAGGCGGTGCTCAAGCATGGCCACAGTTAAATGACTGAAACAGGTAAAAGATTAAAAGAGTACACACATTGTTAAATTAAAAGCAGGAGAGAGGAGGAACACAGAGGAAGTGAGAGAGACAATAAATACATAGATCCATAAACACAGCAAATATTGGATGTCACTTTCACTTTTCATTACCACATGAGGATAAAATTAACTCGCAAGTAGCTGAGTACTCCACAGACATGCATACCATAAGGTAGTTATCAAAGAGATCCAGCCTCACACAGAATGTGACAAGGCTGGCCCCTTTGACTTACAACTACAACTCATTTTTGCCAGCTGAGTGGACTGCAGCAAGGTGTACCTTGCTCAAAAAACACAGCCCGCCACAGGGAATCATACTCGTGACTCTTTATGATCGTGGGCCGAATACCCCTAACCACTGAGCCACGCACAGGTTCTAGTCTTTCTCATTCACAAAATGAGCCCCCTTTAATTTTGTTCCGATTACTTTTAATTTTAGTATATCAATGCAACTGTGAATTTTGAATCTCGTAAATTAAAGAATCTGATGCTATTTGGAATTAAAGTTGGGAAATTTGGGTAATTTTAACTAATCAACCGACAGCAAGGCATTAACAACTTGTTACTATGACAACCGCACATTGTGTTGTGTTTCACCCGCCTGTGTTGATTCTTCACACTACAAGATTTACTTCACCCGCGTGTTTCGTTTTAATAAAAGTTTATAGTTATCAATTAGAATTTTATTATAGATATTTTTCATCATTTGATTAATATTTTACATATTTTTCATATATAGCAAAAGTTGTTTACGATGTTAATAAAGTTTCTTGGCATTATGAAGGTGAATGGGGATCTTTACCCTTTGAACAGCACATCGAGAAATTAATTTTTTGTAACTAAACACTTTCAAACTTTGGACACTGGTAGTATGTGTCATATAAAATATCTTTTACTCTTAGTACTGTTGATAAAAGTTTGTATTTTCAAAGTTATTTTATGTTAAAGTTGTTGTATTTTGGTAATTTCAACCAATCAGTGACGTGTATTCAGCTGAATATAATTACTGCTGTTGTTTGTCAACAACAACTTCTGGCGGTGTATATTTTGTTTGTCACTGTTATTTATGACATATTTCATCTCAGTTACGTTTGTATAAATAAACGAGTATACCTGAAGCATGTTTACTTCATGGCACCACCACAATCGTTCGTGCATTTCTACTGCTTTTAGCTTTTTTCCTGTTTTTCAGCTACTATTTTCGGAAAGACATTTTTGTCCCCTCCCCCTCCAATTTCTTCATTTTTCACATTTTTCCATAACGCTAACCCTAAAATTCCAATCCTAACCCTAACTGTAACCCTAAAACCTTAACCCTAACCCTAAAACCCCAACCCTAACCCTAACCCTAACCTTAATTCTAAAACCCTATCCCTAACACTAAAGCCATAACCCTGACCCTAAAACCCTAACCCCTACCCTAAAACCTTATCCCTAACCCTAAAACCCTAACGCTGACTCTAAAACCCTAACCCTAACCCTAACCCTGAGTCCCCAAAGCTAAAACCAGTACAAACGCATGAACGATGTCATAAATAACAGTGACAAACAAAATATACACCGCGAATAGTTGTTGTTGACAAACAACGGCAGTAATTTTATTCAGCTGAATACACGTCATTGATTGGTTGAAATTACCGAAATACAACTTTAACATGAAATAACTTTGAAAATATAAACTTTTCTCAACAGCACTAAGAGTAAAAGATGTTTTATATGACACATACTACCAGTGTCCGGAGTTTGAAAGTCTTAACTTGTTTCGGTCATTTGACTGCGCCATGCTGGAGCACCGCCTTTAGTCGAGAAAATCGATCCCAGGACTTATTCTTTGTAAGCCTAGTACTTATTCTATTGGTCTCTTTTTGCTGAACCACTACGTTATGGGGACATAAACACACCAGCATCGGTTGTCAAGCGATGGTGGGGGGACAAACACAGACACACAAACACACACACACACATATATATATATATATATACACACATATATACGACGGGCTTCTTTCAGTTTCCGTCTACCAAATCCACTCACAAGGCTTTGGTCGGCCTGAGGCAATAGTAGAAGACACTTGCCCAAGGTGCCATGCAGTGGGACTGAACCCGGAACCATGTGGTTGGTAAGCAAGCTACTTACCACACAGCCACTCAAAGTGTTTAGTTACAAAAAATTAATTTCTCGATGTGCTGTTCAAAGGGAAAAGATCTGATGAATGGAATACATGAACTTAATACAGATAGCTTGGCATTATTTATGAATTCTGTATGCAAAAACATAAGATACAGGTATTCATTTTCTTGGGATAAATTCTTTGCTGACCAGTGTTATTCTTATCTTAATTTACAAATCCAAACACGAAAACGTTACTCAACTTTGAAGTTTTGGAGACAGATGTCCCCTTTTCACACACAAACACGACAGGTATACATAATACTGAAATATGCATAAAGGAAACACATGCAGACAAATATATTAATATAATTTTAACACCTAAGGGTGCAAAAACAAGAGGAGACCCTCCAATGGCTGTCACAGCCACCCAAACCATAACTGACTGTGGATTTTGATGTTGATTTATGAGTCTACCCTCAACAGAGCCTGATGCACTCTGAAGTTAGTCATTCTGGTGGTTTACATCTCATCAGTAAACACCAGGTTGGGCAGCATGCCTTCAGCAATCTGATACAGGATAAGACGACTTCTCTCCAGTCTCATAGCCTTACAAACTTGCATGAGCACATGACAGAGGATCATCTTGTAGGGATGGGTCCTGAGATCATCCTTCAGTACTCAATACATTGATGTTCAGCTTATTTTTGCTATAGTAACCAGTTTTCTGATGGGACAATGAAGATTCCACTGCATCTTTTCTCTGGTACTTTTGATAAGCTGAGGGGCCCGCACACTTCTTTTTGGGCCACATCCAGGTCAATCAATTTTCCAGACTATTGTTCAGTTAATCTAAAGCTTTTGCACTATAGTTGTATTATTTTCGCCTCCTTTGTGGAGGATTATGATTGTATTTTAGTCTATAGCCACTATCTCATTTATAAATCTGAATTTAGTCTGAAACAAAAAAGCAGATACACTAAGCTTTTATAATGATGCTTAATTTTTATATCATTTATTGATAGTTATTAAAGCCCGAAACTTTGGTTGCCTTAATTTTGGGACACACACACACACACACACACATATACTAGAAGAATTATATATATTAGCTGGGCCCGTGAAAAATTCACAGAAAACATTAAAAGTGTAAGCATCTGTAAACAGTGTACTGGTGCCATGAGAAATGTTTGTATATTGTGACTGTCTGTCTTTACATTCTGAGTTCAAATTCTGCCAAAGTCGACTTTGCCTTTCGTCCTTTGGAGCTCAATAAATTAAGTACCAGTTGTGTACTGGGATCGATCTAATCAACTGGTCCCCATAAAAGTTTCAGTATATTGTGACTGTTCCAGAATATAGAAAATAATGTAACACCAATGACTATATAATCCAAACAAAATATCTCTCACTCTTTCTTTCTCTTTCACTCTCCCTCTTTCTCTCTTACATCCTCTCTGTCCATCTCTCACTTCTTTGAAGTGTGACACACACCACAGGTACATACAAAAACAAAAAGTTAGCATATTAATATTATTGATAATGATGATTACTAACTGGAAAACAAAAGATGTAAGCATCTGTAAATTGTGTGCTGGTGCCATGAAAAATGTTTCTATATTGTGACAGTTACATGCTGCATGTGAAGCATTCACCCCTAGACGTAAGACTGTGATTCGAAACAGAGGTGGTCATATCGAATAAATGTGGCAGTGTCATAATTGTGTTTCTTTTACCGTTGGATTGCAATGCTCACATCTGAAATATAACAATATTTTGCTTTGACAAAATTGAAAACATTTGATTGCCTTAATGTTAGGACACACTGTATTGGCTGGCCTCAAATCTCACCTGCGAACCCATGGAAAACAAACCTCACCCAGCTATTCTGATTATATGTCTGTGCACACGTTTGAATGTGGTGTGTGCCAGAGGGTTTGCAAATCCAATGGGGGTCTTAAAAGACATGTTAGGATCCACAATGAGCAGAACTTACTTGCAGGTATTGGTAGTGCAAATCAGAGGTGCAATCTGTGTGGGTGTTTTTTCAAAACACTGTCTGGTTTAAAAAGCCACATCAGACGCCATGAAAGGGCTAAGGTGTAGGTGCAGGAGGTGGTCAAACTCTGTTTAAGGAGTAGACAACCACCATATATATATATATATATATATATATATATATATATATATATATATATATATATAATTATGTGGATTTCTTCTATCTTAATGAATAAAAATTCTTCTGATAGAATAAATGGGTTAATAAAAACCAATGTAGCAAAGAACACAAAATAACTGTGGTTTAGTTCCTGTTTTTAAGGCAGGAACTCCTTGAAATTTTGGGTATTTGAGTATATTTAAGAATTTAAGGAATGAAGAAAACGCATGTTATAATTGCATACTTTATTCCTACATATGTTTCAAAGGATTACAACCTGTGTGATCCATAGGGATCTTTGATATTAAAATTGTAACCTTCTCATCAGGGAAAGCATGGGAATCATCTTAAACGTAAGACATTATGACCGATTATGAAAACAGTAGATGGATAAGGTTATGACTTGATTCATTTGAAAAAAACCGTTAGAGAATTGGATGCTGCCGGATAGTGGGTTGGACAACACATACATGTAAATGTGTGAGAACGTACATGCATACATAAATACATATACACAAATACACACATACATGCATATTGATACACACACACACACATATATATATATATATATATATATACATATACATATATATGCGTACTTGTATATATATATACACACACACATATATATACACTCATGCGTTCACATTTATACATATGCACATACGTACCCACGCATATACAAATATATACACATGTGTGCATGTCCCCATATACACATATGTATCCATTTATATATACACATGTATAAATAGAAATAGACTCATACACATACACATAGCTATACATCTACGCCTATTACCTAATAAAATAAACAGATACGCATATACATACATGTATACATACGTAAACACACACATGCACATACATACATACATACAAATGCATACACACACATATATATATATATATATATAAAAGAAAAAGAACTCAAGTGATTTCATATATACATACATACACATACCCATATACATATATCCACATATCCATATATATGTGCATGTATACATATATATATATATGTGTACACACACACATACACATATACACATATACACATGCATATACATACATAAACACACATACACGCATACATACATATATACACACACATACATATAGAAATATGTACTTACATACAGAACCTAATAACGCATACAAATGGGTTTATACAAATACATACACAATTATATATGCTTACATATACGTAGATATGTACACATATACACACATATATATACACTTACAAACATATGTATACACCCACCCCTACACAAGTATACATGTATACATACATACACACAGATACACTCATCCACACACATATATACCCATATACACACATATATACATGTACGTTCTCACACATTTATATGTATGTGTTGTCCAACCCACTATCCGGCAGCGTCCAATTCTCTAACGGTTTTTTTCAAATGAATCAAGTCATAACCTTATCCATCTATTGTTTTCATAATCGGTCATAATGTCTTAAGATGATTCCCATGCTTTCCCTGATGAGAAGGTTACAATTTTAATATCAAAGATCCCTATGGATCACACAGGTTGTAATCCTTTGAAACATATGTAGGAATAAAGTATGCAATTATAACATGCGTTTTCTCCATTCCTTAAATTCTTATATATATATATATATCTGGCACTCTGTCAGTTACAACAAAGGTTCCAGTTGATCCAATCAATGGAACAGTCTGCTTGTGAAATTAATGTGCATGTGACTGAGCATTCCCCAGACACATGTACCCTTAATGTAGTTCTTAGCCAGATTCAGTGTGACACAGCGTGACAAGGTTGGCCCTTTGAAATACAGGTGCTACTCATTTTTGCAGCTGAGTGGACTGAAGCAATGTGAGATAAAGTGTCTTGCTCAAGGACACAATGCATCACTGGGAATTGAACTCATGACCTTACGATCATGAGCCAAATATCCTAACCACTAAGTCACATACCTTCCCCCCCCCCCCCAACACATATGGAGGTAGTTTTCTTTGATATTAATCATTTGGCTGAAACTAACCTGTGAATGAGCTAAGTTTATTTTCTGTTGCAAATGTGTGACTTCTTTTGTCAAAGTTAGTACATTTCCTTTCTTAATCACAGCTAATGGCAGAAGCCATGCATGGTGTAGATTTCATTTCTCCCACTTGTTTTAAAATTTTCATGCAATATATTACTATAGAGATTAACCAGATTTTGTACATAATCACTAAAATATCTTTGTAGATTTCAAATTTCTAGTAGCATTAATTGTAATTAAAAATGATCACTAAAATTATTTTATTAAGTCTGAATAATAATTTCAATAGAGTCATGTAGAGTTCACAGTAGCCTGCACCTTTCTAACTCATATTTACCCCCCTCCCTTGCTAGCATAGTTGATTGAAAAAAACATGAATTAACTCTTCTGGCAACTCACCTCTTCCTTCTCTATTATTAAATACAATATTTGGATGTATTCCCTTTGTCCACCACATTTTTATATACATGTATGGTATGCGAGTTGCATACATGTACATGTGTACATGTGTGTACTCATAAATCCAGGATGTATACATATGTGTGTATGGTTACAAATATACATATCAATCTTTGCTATATAATCCACTTCCACCTTCCTTCTTCTCTTTTCTGGCTTGCATGAAATCTATCCAATCTTTCCTTGTTTCTCCTTGCTGGCTCTTGCCTTAGATGGTTTGTGGTACTGAGGAAATTGTTATTTATTGAATAAATTAGCCATGTACAAAAGCCCTTTACTCGCTGGTGAGTGTCTTCACAAATCTTCTTTTCAGGTGCTGACAATAGTCCCCCAACTGTCTTTCCACTCTCCTTTCTGAGTATATAACTTTAGGGCTACCACAAATCCTGTTAGCAAATTGCCACAAATCCTGTTAGCAGAAGTGAAGGTGTCTAGATGTGTGATGTGTGCAAGAGGTAAGATGGAGGGGAGCCTCACATGGGCAAAGAACTTACCCTCACATGGGTAAATTCTTTTGGGTGGGTGGTAGTGATGGATGGGTGTGTATGCAAACTTTTGGTAGAAAGATGGGTAGATATAGTAATTGAGGCCAGTGTGTGTGACAGGATAGTGAAGCTGAGACAAGTCTACAATATATATTTTTTTCTGCCTATACTCCACAAACTGGGCTGGTAGATAATTAGAAGGACCAATTTTTTAAAAGTCTTTTTGCAAACTAGTTGATGACAAGTGACAGAGAGTTTATTATTGTAGCCAGTGACTTCAACGGATATGTCGGGCAGAAATCCAATGGATTTCAGGGTGTGCAAGGAAGTTATGGCTTTGCTTCTGGAAATGTAAAGGGAGCAAGGCCACTGGAGTTCAGTGATACAAATGATCTGATAATCTGCAACACTAACTTCAGGAAACAGCCAGCCACCTAATTACCTACCAATCTAGTGGGCACACAAGACAGAAAATAGGGTAGACAAATGCTTGAAAATGCAAACAAGAAACGTACAATCTGAGTTAGGTTAGTGGTTCAAAGGGCTCAAAGAAACAAATCACTCTTACAAAAAGAAAAATAGATATAGCATCTCAAAGATCATCTTTCAACAAGTTGAGCAGCATCACGTCATCTTCAAATTCCAGTTGATTGATCCTATACCTGCTGGTTTTGATACCACTTCCAACTCAGCTGTGCATGTCAGTCCTGTCCATAAAAATTATGAACAGGACAGGTGACAATATGCACCCTTGATGGAGATCAACACCCAGATTGAATGGTTTCACACCAATTTATCCAAACACAAATACTAGGGCATTCATATCAAGACTTTGAGGCATCAAGAAGCTGTCCAATGATCCCATACTACTGCCGAATCTTCCGTGGAATGTGGTCATATGCCTTTTCAATATCTACATAGCAAGTATTCACCTCTTGATGATACTCCCACAGTTTCTTGAAAACCTGCTCCTGTGTAAATATTTGGTCAGCTGTGCTGCATCCAAGGTGAAAACCACATTGCTTGCCAGCTAGCTTGGAATTGACAGTATTCCTCCATCTCTTCACCAAACACCCAGCATAGACTTTACTAGGGAGGTTTAACAAGGAGATTCCTCTATAATTCACTCTTTCTTGTCTCATTTTGAAAATTGGGATAATTATTATCATTTCTAATTACCACTTCTTAGGTGCCTGTTCCGTGATCCAGGCCACTTGGTGCAAATGAGTCAGCTAGAGAATACCTTCTCTATTTAAGGCCTTTAACATCTAAGGGTGTTGCCACATTTGAGCTTGTTAATTGCTCCTATGACCTCTGTCTTAGGTGCACCTGATGTATGTTAGATGTTGTGACTGGGTTTAGATCAGCAAAAGCATTCTCTCCACCTCACAAGGATGAATCTTTCTTCAGAGGGAAGGACACTGAATGAGTTTCTGGGAGCAAGGTGAAAAGAGGGACTTATTATGAAGTTTGTGAATGGCCTGCCAGAATACTTTATTTGCTGATGTAAACTGGAGTCCAGCTTAACCCTAAAGTCTTCCATATCTTAACCTTGAATGCCTTTATTGTCTCTGCTGCAATTTTTCATGTCTGCTTGTGCAAGTGCAACAATGAGGACTTATCTCTAAGTCAATCTTTGTAAGCTTCCTTCTTTGCTTAGATGGTATCTTTAACTTCTTGATTGAACCAAGGGGTCCTCCTATCATCTAGTATCACATCGAGCTGAATTTGCCTGCAGCATTTGACAGCTGAAGCAGAAACTGCCTAGATGAACAGTCGCTACTCCATTTCAACATTCTTAGTTTGTTCAGGGAGTTCTTTGAATTTTGATGCAACAGTATTTGCATACCTGGTCCTGGCCACCTTATCAGTCAGCGCTTCCCATTTTATCCTGCTTTATCCTGTAGGTTGAGCTGGCCCTGCTAGTTTTGCAGGTTTTCTTGGCTTTGGGTAGTCTCAGGTTGCAGACAACTAGATGGTGATCAGTTGACATTTCAGCCTCTTTCTTAACATGAACATCCAGCACAGAATCAAACTGATCAGAGACAATAATAAAATCAATTACTGATCTCTGCCCCTGATCTCGACTAAACCATGTACATTTACGGATGCCTTTGTGCTTGAAGGAGGTGTTCATAATAGAGACCCAATAACTAGAAAAGAAACCTAATAAAGCCTCTCTTTTTGTATTAAGATCAGGATTGCCATTCTTTCCAGTTACTCCTTTTCATGTCAGGCAGTCAGTACCAATATGTGAATTGAAGTCTCTTATTAGGATATATGACTCAATCTTAAATACATCTAATGTTGTAGTGATTTCATCACCAAAGGCTCTGTATTCAGACTCCCTGTTAGACACATATGTTTGCATCACTCACAGAGGCCTGTCTTTCAGACTAAGCTTGAAGAAGCAAATCATTGTTCCCAATGAGATCCAGTCCATGATACATTCTGACAGCCAGGGACTTGTGAGTATCCCCACTTCTGCATGTGCAGTCATTCCTAGCACCACACTTGAATAGTGGAGTTTCCATCCTTCCTCTAAATCTACAGTGCTAGAGCCATGGAACTTTGTTGAGGAAACCCTGACTATATCTAGCTTGTAGCAGCTGGCCTCTTCTGCAAGTTCCTGCTCCTTAATTGTAAGGGTTGTGACATTCTAGTTACCAACTGTTTGGATTTGCTCTCTTCTGGACCCTTTTTAGGATTTCAAGAAATGTAAACTTTGTGAAAGGTTATTAAATGTGGAAAATGCATTGAAGAAAGAGGGTCATCCCGAAATTGATCCAAGAGAGAGATCAACTATCCTAGTTGACAGCAGTATTATAGATAAGGATATAATGATAGGAAAACCCCTGGTTCATCAGGCATTATTGTTGAGATGCTTAAAATATTTGGCAGAGTAGGATACAGTCTAGTCACCCGAATAGTTAATCAGGTATACAGGAAGGTGTCACACCTAATGACTGAGACAGCAGCATTATACCAGCCATTATAAGGTTAAAGGAGATGTCTTAGGTAGAAGTAAGTATAGAGGTATGAAACTGCTGGACTAGGCCATGAAAGTAATGGAGAGAGTTAATTAGGAACAGAATTAGACTTGGTTTTGCTCTGGGAATTACTACTGATGATATCATCATAGTCAGACAACTGCAGGAAAAATATTTAGTTATGAGTAAACCATTGTATTCAGCATTCCTGGAGAAAGACTTTGATAACGTATCTTCCTCTGTGACCTGGGGGTCTCTGAGGAAACTAGGGGTAGATCAATAACGTACGAAAGCTACAAGCCATGTACAGGGGTGCAGTCAGTAAGGTTAGAGTCAGCAATGAGTTTAGAGTTCACCATTGTTTGGTCCTCAGTTGCCTCCTATTCATTATTGATCTCCAGGTCATAACAGAGGAATTTAAGACAGGCTGTCCCTGGGAACTACTATATGCCAATGATTTCACTCACATGGTGGATCTGTAATACAATTAGAAAAGAAATTCCAGCTGTGGAAGCAAAACTTTGAATCAAAGTACTTTAAAGTTAACTTAGCAAAGACCAAAGTTTTAGTAATCAGTAAAACAGACAGGACTCTACTATATTCAGGTAAATGATTCTGCTTAATATGTAGGACAGATATAGGCAGGAATTCCACATAGTGTATGGGTATGTTGGGCTATCAAGAAGACAACCAGTGTGAAAAAGAAAGTTCTGGAAGCTTAAGAATCCTTTAAATGGTCAGAGATTTAGAGATGTGTTACTTGGAGCATTTGACAAAAAAGAGGAGGATGTAGTGATATAAAAGTGTGGAGCACAACCAGAGGTTCCTACAGGACAACTTTCTGAGGGCCACCCTTCACCTGTTTCCAAGCAAGGTAATATTTCTCCATGGTTAGACATGTTTTCACATCAAACAATATTACATTACACAAGGATAATAGAGATTTTAAATAATGTAAATATCAGACACAAATGTTGAATAAAACTAACCCATAATATCAACATCAGATAGCTTATACCTCAATGTTATCTTCAAATGCAAATGTCAATTTGAGTATGTCAGATATATGTACATGAAATGAACTTACCTGAGACAGTAAAAGTACATGGGGAAAATACATTATCATGCTGTGGCAACATTACAAATAGTTATTAGATAATATAAACCAAAACACAAGTATCAAGCCATGTCAGCATTAGACACAGGTATAAAAAAAAAGGAAATATATCAAATTCAGCAGCATCAGACACTTGTCAAATAATACTAACATCATACAAAGGTCACAAAAATGTCGTCTTGAGACAGAAGTCAAACAATGACAAAGTTTTATAATAAAAGACAAATTATACAGATATTGGATAAAAGAAATACACACCATCATAGATATCAAGGTAACTCAACTCTTCAAACTTAACCAAATTTATTTGAAAAACGTGACTACTGTTAGTTGTTAGGGCCCATTGGCATTTTAGTGGACTGCAATAAGAAGAGAAATTGTAAGCAAACTAACTTTAGCCTGTCAAAGAAAATCATTTGAAAGCAAAAATAGAATTAATGTTTCTAACCAATCAATAAGTATTTACTTATGTGTAAGTGTGATAAAAAAAAAAGAAAAGAAAAATCTAACTTACTTGTGTGTTCAGCAATCAGGAGCGTGCTGTTTTAACCCTTTAGCATCTAGATTATTATGTCGAGTGTAATGCCTATATATCCACATTGTTTTGAATTAATCATGCATTCTCTTGTAACTGTGAGATTTCAATGGTGTGTTTGTATATTTTTAAAATGACATTGTAAGGTAGGTGTGAGAGATTGGTCCATTTTAATATAAAACAAGTAGAATATTTGGGCCAGATATGGCTGGATTAAATGATAAAGGGTTAAACTTTAGTTGTGGTAGGAGTAGAAACCAGCAAGTCAACAAAACAATCATTACTTGCTACAACCCCTTTTGGCACCCTTTAACCAAAAAAAGTAGATTGGGCAAGTGAAAATTGTCTTGATAAGAGATAACACCGTGGCAAAATTATAAATGCAGACGACGTATTGTTGGATAAGAAGGTACGCTACGGAAAGGGATAATGCACTACTATTATCAGTGTTATTATTGCAAATATATGCAATATGGTGTACATCATGCATAGCATGTTGTGGAAGTATGTTGTAGCATATTATGTCATAGGATAAAGGGTATGTCATATTGCATATAAAAATTATTAAAAACATACTCTGAAGCTGGAAGTAACTTACGTTATTAATATAATGTTATTATATGGTGGTTGTATATATCCACTTTCTCCTCCATTTATAAATTTGTTATAGGGTTCTTTACATTCTGAAATGGAATAATAATGAATTTTACAAATAGAAATGTGTGTGCATATGTGTATTTGTCACTTCAATGATCACAAGTATCAAGACACACTCAGATACAAAATTAACACTCAGTGTATCTTTATATCAAATATAAAATACAATAGAAATAAATGTAGTTATGTATGAAAAATTGTGTACATTTGAAATCATTCCTGCAGCACATTGTTGTTTAGCACCAAGTCAGCCTTGATCAAGCCATGACCATCTCTTCTTTTTGTCAGATATATGTATTTTGGACAACATTATGCAAGATTGATTGTACAGCATGATTTTCAAACAGGTATTAATTTATATGAGCAATGCTGGGTACATATAGCTATCGTACATTTATAGAAAACAATAAACATAGTCTACTTCTGTCGTGCTGAAATGATTAGTCAGCACCATTGTCATTGGTTCACTTGTGCATTGTTATACATTCTTTTAGCAGGAGAGTAAGTGAATATAAACTTCTGATGACTGTAGGTGATTAGAAATGTGGGGATGAGCTAGAAGAGGGTCATGACGTCAATGGTCAAGGGGCTGACCGTAAGAGGAAGCACGAGAGGGAAAGTGAGGTGAGAGAGGTGAGCATCAGCCTCTTTTTGCCCACTGGAAGCATCGTGAACAAATGTTAGGGAATTCACTTCTGGGCTGGTCAGATAGCAGCTGCTTATGCTGGGTGACAGGGGTAGGGCAGGAGTGTCAGAGAGATTACTGCTAGACAGGTGTTGATGAGAAGAAGGTAGGTGAACCTCTTTTCATTTCCTATGCACAACAAGCTATTTTGGCAATCATTAAAGATATCATTGTTCCCTAATATATGATAGCAGCATATAAGATAAGGATCGGCAGTGATGTCATCAGACCTCTCTATGGTGAAGGAGATGTAATAGTTTGGATTCAAAAATTCAAAGTTGTGGCCAGGCTACAAGACATCAAAGATGTAGCAAGCCTCATGGTGCTGTAATTGGAGGGGAGCGTGCTGGCACTGTACCTCGAAATGAATGAAGAAGAACAACTGAGTGGGCCAAAGATCAAGCAGTGCTTGAGTGAGGCTTATACAGAAGGAGAGTACACTACTTTTGCTAAGCTGAGGATGGTCAGATGGACAGGGGAACAGATTGACAAGTATGCTGCAGAGGTACGGAGGCTGGCTGTACTACCTAGTCTCACTGGAGAGGGTCTGGAGAAAGTAGTGTGACTGGCTTTTGTGAATGGCTTTCCTGACAATGTATCAGTGCAGCTACAACAATTGCCAAGTGGCAACAAAATGGCAATGAGTGAGCTCATTGTTCAAGCTTGCATTTGACACAAAACACATGGTGGAAGGCAGTGGTGATGGCGTTTGCAGAAGCCCGTGATGCTGCATGGTGGCCATTGAAAGATGAAAAGAAACCTACTGTGGAACGACAGTGTTTTAAGTGCCAGGGACCACACATGGTGAGGGACTGTGCAGAGCTTGGACCAGTTTGCTACCGGTGCAGACAGACTGGGTATATTGCCCAAAATTGTGGCCAGGGAAAAGGCCACAGGGAAGTTACTGCCTCTCAAACTTCCCCCACGAATGAGTAGAGGCATTTGTGCAGCCACTGCACAAAGTTTAGGCCATGGTTGGGGAAACACATTCAAGGCCCTTGTGAACATAGGTGGCACAATGTCTCTCATGACCCCGAAGGGGACAAAGAAATGGAAGGGGGTGAATAGTGTTCAGGCGATTGATGGCAGCGAAATTGAATGCAAGGGTAGCAACATGGAGATAGCGGTGCGAGGCACAATGTTAAAGCTGCAGGCAATCATGATTGACCAAGTGGTAGACGGGATTGATGTGGTAATGGGAATGGACGTGATCGACCGCCTTGAAAATGTCAGTGTTGGAGGAGACGTGGTTTCACTTGTTGCCAGGGGAGGGTTGCGCACCATCAGTTAGGAACGTAAGAAGAAGCAGAGCTCCGTGAATGGCTGCACTGCCTACACCATTGAAGACAAAGATTTTCAGGCAGCATTTGATGGTCAGTGGTGGACGATAGAGTGGTGCTGGAAAGAGGAACCCCCGATGCTGGAGAACAGGGTGAGCTGCTACCAGCATACCCTGAAAGGACATGCTAGGAGTGAGTTTCAAGAAGAGGTAGAGAGGTGGATTAAGGAAAGTGTTCTTATCCCATGGAAGGAAGAGGTGGTGAGCAGAGTGCTACCGCTAATGGCAGTGGTGCAGCCAACAAAGGGCAAAGTCAGACCAGTACTGGACTTTCAGGAGATGAATGGCCATGTATCATTACACACAGGTGGTGAGGCAACTGACATCTGCAGTGAGGTGCTGCATGTATAGAGACAGTCAACTAAAGCAGCAACGATTGTCAACTTGATGTCAGCATATTTGCAGCTCCATGTGAGCAATAAACTATAGCAGTATCAGCTGGTGCAATACAAGAGCCTGACATATTGTCTGACAAGGCTGGGTTTCGGGCTGTATTCTGCACTGAAGATCATAGTGACAGTGTTCAAATCTATCCTGGGAAACGTGGATAGGATATGAAGGGCCACCAATTCCTATATAGATGACATCTTAGTGGACAAGACTGTACCACCTGTGGCAGAGGTTGTAAGACGTCTGAAGAAATTCAGGCTGATTGTGAAGCCACCAGAGCTAATAGCTGGAGGAGCTGCACTGGAGCTTAAAAGAAACAAAACAGTCGTGTTGGTATTTCAGAGGAAGAATGAGATCCCAGAGCTGGGTGGGTACCAATGTCAGGAGGAGAGAACTGTTCTCAATGTGCAGGAAATTAGTAGGTCACTACCCAATCATGGGGTGGCTGCATACGGCATGCAGTTATACCAAGAGACGAGCAAAAGGGGAGAACTGGGGTGACAAAGTGGGAGAGGGGATGGTGGTGATGATGCAGGAAATTCCAAAGAGGACAAGAGTAGAAGACCCAGTCATAGGGAACTGGTGTGTGCCCAAATCAGATAACGGGACTATATGGTGTGATACTAGTAGCATTGCAATAGTTGTGCTGGAAATCAGAGGTGTCAAAGTGGAGGATGCGGCCTGGCTTCAAAAAGCAGACAATTACAACCACTGAGTTGGACGCAGTGCTGAAAGGAGTGAATTTAGCCTTGAGATGGGGTTGTGCTCCATTGAAATCCAGATGGATTTGGCTACCATGCTTGGCTGGGTAGGATTAGTGATCACCAATGAGAAGAGGGTTCAAACTAAAGGGACAGCAGAAATGTTAGTGAAGCATCACCTAGGGGTTCTAGGAGAGCTGGTTGCCCAGTTTGGTCTGAAGCTGTATGTGGTCTTTGTGCCTTCAGAGAGAAACAAGGCAGACGTTCTAACCAGGGTGAGAACACCTGGTTAGGAGAGCTGGAAGAATCGAAGCTGCGGTGTGTTGGTTAACTGACTCTGAACTAAGGAGACTACATGCCATGTATCATATGGGCATGGATCGGACCCTGTATCATACCAGGAGGATTGTCGCTGACATTACTAGACAGAGCATCCAAAAGGTGGTCAGGAACTACGACAGGTATCAATCCATCGACCCTGCTCCAGGTGTGCATGAGCAGGGAAACATTTCAATAGAGCACAACTGGAGATGACTGGCAGTGGATGTGACACACAACCGGCAGGGGACATATCTCTTGATGGTCGAATGTGGGCCAGGCCAGATGGCCATTTGGAGGGAATTGAGGGCAGGTACTGCAGATGAGATGGCACGTATTCTAAATGAGGTATTCTTAGAGTGGGGCCCTGTGGATGAATTGCTGATGGACAACAGCACAGTGTTTTGTTTGGAGGTGCTGAAGGAAATGCTTGACAGGTGGAAAGTGCACTGCTTTTTCAGAACGGCATAGAGGTTGAGTGGAAATGGGATCGTGGAAAGACATCATCAAACGATCAAGGCCATGGCAGAGAGGGGACACATCTCGCCACTAGAAGCAGTATTCTGGTACAATGTGTCACTCTGATTAGGACAGGCTGAAGAGTCCAAGCTATATGGAGCAATATTCAAATATGAATGGCAGCATCCGAGTAAGCCATTGGGATCCCCTGTAGAAGAGAGAGGGCCTTTTGTGGAGGTGGGAGATGAAGTCTGTTTATAGGATTGTCGCTTCATTGGATGATGATTGTGGAGAAAAGGAAGAGAATGAGGTTCCCAGCTTAAGAAGATCACAACATGCAAGGCACCAACCAGGGTGGGTGGCAGATTTCGACATGGATTGAAGTGAGGAGGTGATCTTTGAGATCAGGGGGGCATGTAGGGATGAACTGGAAGAAGTGGGTCATGACATCAATGGTCAAGAGGCTGACCGGAAGAGGAAGCATGAGAGGAGAAGTGAGGGGAGAGAGGGGAGCATCGGTGTCTTTTTGTCGTGAACGGACACTAAGGAATTCACTCCTGGGTTGGACAGATAGCAGGTACTTATACTGGGTGACAGGGATAGGGTAGGATCGTCGGAGAGATTACTGCTAGACAGGCATTGACGAGAAGAAGGTAGGTGAACCTCTTTTCATTTCCCACGCACAACAAGAAAGAAGCATAGTAATGATTAATTAATAAGGCCCAAGCTGCTGGAAGGAGTTGGTTTGTGATTGTAAAGAAGAATTCTTTTTATTTGAACTACATTCATCAAAGGAAAATTTAGTGTTGCTTGGCAGGCAAGAGGTGAGGATGTGTGTTCTCTGGTGGCTCTCAAACTCTGCAGTCGTTCTTGGTGTTAAACTGCTTTAATACAGAGAAAAGTGTGAAAAAAAAGTTGTAGAGCATTTCACTAAGTTCTATATTATGTGATATTGTGGCAACCTATTTGGTTGATAATCACAGTGTTGTCTGACCTGAATGTAGACTGGACCCAACTATTAGGGTTGTATGGTTTTGATTCTAGATCTCACATCAGCTTAATAATATTAGCAAGAAGTAAAGAGAAAATGTAGGAGAAAATCATAACTATTATTATTACTACTATTACATAAAATTTCCATTAATATGCAAATAGTTCTGCTTGTGTAGGTGCTGTTTATCCCGAAGGAAACTTATGTGAAATGCTGGATGCATCAAGCCATTTAAATATGTTCTATGTGGAACATGACTATAAATTCCCATTGAGAAAAGTAGCTGGGTGAAAGCAGGGTACAAAAAGCATGGTTTGTGTTCCTTTGTGAAAATGCCATGTGAATGTGGCATGTGTGTAATTGGATGTATGTATGCATGTTGTTTACACTAACAAGAAAGGTGCTGCAGAAAGTTGCATGAGAAAACTGAAAACATTTATATGAAAACACATAGAGAAAAGTAATATTTGTAGCCACTTTAACATGGCTGTCTATTTGAGCAGATTCTACTGCAATTTTTTAACCCCAAAAGGACATCTCCTCTAGCTGGTTAACAATGCACAGCTGCATCCAATAAAATTGCAAGCAGGGAAGCAAACCCCTACCATCTCCTAGCGACAGGACCAGTAGACCAGTCCTGGTTTTGGACTATTTCTGCCACTCCTCAGTACTGGACACCTCATCTGCTAGAGATGATAGTAGCAAAATCAGTGACATTGCAAAAACAGTGTGTAGAGTGAATGTATGATGGCTGGTGGGAAAACAGCCAGAAAGATTTGGAATACCATCAAACAGGCATGCATGTGTGAGAAACTGTAAATTGAAATGTGTCTGCAATAAATAATGTGCACAAAATCATCTACAAGTGGGTCTGTGGGAAAAAAAAAGCAGGATTAGCTTTAAACATGACTTTGCAAAGTTATAAAATGTGCTAGCATGAAAACAAAGGAAGTTGGTAGAATTTCAATTATTTTGTCTTTTAACTGAATGAAATGAAATGTAAATCAACTGGATGAATGGTACTGAATCTAAAGAAAATAGGTACGTGCAAAGAAAGAGTCCTTGAGAGCCTATTCTGTGAAATCATGTATATGAAAAGTTGTTTGGTTGCATTTTGTTGTTTGATTCATCGGCTGCAAGCTGGTTTCACTGTTTGGTCTCCATGCCAACTGTCAATTCTAGTCACCATTTCTTGGTTTGGCCAATAACAAATTGTTACACTGTTGATGTTGTCATTGTAGTTATGAAAGTGTGGTAGTAGAGCAGTGAGGTTATCATATTGTTAGCTTTCTGTCATTTTGAAGTTTGTTGCTGAGCTATTTTCCTGTTGTTGGCTGTATATTACTTGCATAGCTAATTAGACTGTTATTTTTAGCAATGAATTGGTAACCAAAGTGGACTGTGAACATCATTATTATATGCATTTAGCACTGGACAGCCTGAAATTGTCTCTTATCTCTTGGTATTGCTTGGAAAGAGGAGCAGATGTGTCCTCAGATGGCTCACAAAGCTCTGCCATTATTCTTGGCATGACACTGCCTTTGATACTGAGAAAAGCATGTGAAAAGGTCATATAACATTTCACTAATTTCTATATGGCATGATATCACCTGACTTGAATGTGGACTAGATCCAACTATCAGGTCTCACTGCACTTCTATATTTTTATGAGTGTGTGTAATACTTCTATTATATTCTTTCCCTATGTTTATAAAGAAATGTTTTTCATTATTTTTTAACTAGGATTTATGCAATGTAATTCTTGAAACGTTAACATAAGTAAAAATTATTGTATTAACCTTTTCTTAAATGTGTTTGAAACAAATTTAAAGGAAAATCAAGAAATTAAATCTTTTATAAATAATCATAAACAGCCATAAGAAAAACCCATGTAAATATCTCCCTGAAATAGTTATATCTTAAATTACATAGGCGTATAGATACTTTGTACAACATGAGTGAAAAATTTAGAGCAAGCATAGTCTTTTGAAAATAAATGAGCAGGAAATATTAAGATATTCTTAAACTGTTAACTCACAGCTTGGTGATGAAGTCAACCACTGAGTACGTTATTTCTTAATGTTTGGATACCTTTTCATAAGAGAACAGAAAAATATATTTCTCTCTTGGATTTTCTTCTAGATTGCTATGTTAAATATGATGATGATGACGATGATGGTGGTGAAGAGGATGATGAAGATGATGATGGCAATGACAACCATACCTGAGTCAGAAGAACAAGGTTCAAAATTGCATCAAACTATCTAGTTGACAAGTTTAGTGATTATATTTCTGTCTTGTAGATCTCAGAGATATCCCACCTTTACCAAATGTTTTCTACACCTTGATTAAGAAAGAAACTGAGGTTTTATAGATCCTTTCTCGAAACAGTTTACATTGATATCTATAATTGGCAGAACTAATGAAACCATAGTAAATGAAAAAGAATCAAGCAGCTGGTATTTCTTGTTGTTTGAAAATGCTCACTATGATTACTCTTTCTTATTTTGATTGAGTTTGATTGAGGATAGTGTCTTAATTTGGCATTAAGAAAGATGCTCTATGGATTCCTGACTTATCTTGATGGTTCCTTTCTAGTTCCCATGGTTTTCTTCTGTGGTTATCCAGGCCTCATATTCAATAACATTAGAATTTTCTCAGGTGGTCTGGAACACATGATCAATTTCTCTTAAAGATGATGCTTAGGTAAGAATTTTTTAAAATTCAGAAAAAAATTTCAGAATGGAAAATTCTCTATTTACCTGGTTCTTCACTTTGGATGCTGCCTATAAATCCTGCCTTATCAGTTTCCTTTTTTAAAAAGAATTCAACAAAAAGGCTATTATTTCTGGAGTGGTAGGTACTGATTTTATTCTGACAAGCATTTCCATAATTTTCACCCTTGTTGCTTGACCCTTTTCAATAGAAGACAAAAAAGATATGTTCCAGTCTTTGTGCATGAATGTGAATTTACGAGTAGAATATATGAATATGAGAAAATAATAGAATTTATTCCTTTCATACATATTTGTGTGTGTATATCCTCTTCTTAGTTTTCTGTATTTTTTCCTGTATTTTGTGTGTGTGTATCTGTCTGTTTGTCTATCTATCTATCTGCTGGATGGACACTAGTCAAATGGGATCCACATAAGTTGGAGATTTTTGCATGTTTAAAAGTTTTCATTGTCAAATATTTTGTGTTTAAAAGTTGTGCCACAACATTCACTTCAAAACTTGATAAACATTTATATAAAATTTTGCTCCTGTGTGGGCGAAATTTCCCAAACTTTGAAGGCTTTCGTCGATTCATTTTAGCCCTTTACTTTTAGTGGGGGATTGGAATGCTACCTTGGACACACATCTAGACTATGTGGGCAGAGATAGGAATAGACGAAGATGCAAATGATTCAGAGACCTGCTCAGATGCTTTCGACCACCCGAATGCGCTAACGTGAACATGGAGCAACCGCATTGAGTCGTCGAGATCGTATCTAGATAGGATATTGTGTAGGACAGTAAATAGAGCTAGCGTAGGGTGTCAGCAATTCCACATAGTCAGCTATATGGATCACAAACTTGTGGTGTGTACGCTAGACTCAGATATGATACATAGGCAGGGTCCCAGAACTGGAAAATAAACGCGTCTTTCCCATCGAGACAGGTTTTCAGAGACCAAATTAGTACACTAGTAAAGAGGGCATTGAGGAGCTGGTCGGCGAGACGCCAAAAGACTACGAAGTGGTGACGGGAGCGAAAATCAACTGGGAAAAGTTGGTGGGCTCGGCACCTGGAGAAGCAAGCCCATACCATCTGACAGTGCCTCAGTAGTAGGACGCTGGACGGACGGGCCAGTCAAGTTGCTCGGAGTTTGGTTCAGTCCGGACCTGCAAACAGAGAAGAACTGGGACGAGATAACGAGTAGGTTGGCCACGAGAGGAAGCTGTCCCTAAAAGGTTGGGCAAAGGTGGCAAACATGTACATCGCGTCTGTCATCAACTACCGCCTGATTGTTGTGCCTTGTCCCGACCCTACCACCACCAAACTGGAACGTATCCTCTTCCGCTTCTTGTGGAAAGGAAGTGTTCCGATGGTCAGGCGGTCCGTTTGCTGCCAACACCCACTGAAAGGAGGGATGGGCATGCCGTGGTTGATGATGCGCAGACATGCGCTGAGACTGTGACATCTTCGGCTCTACGTGGACGACGGTGAGCAGGTGTGGTCACCGTTTGTGTGGTGTGCTTTCCCACAGCTCATCTTCATGACCGAGCTACAGTCGTGGATCAAGAAGAGGCCAAGGAAGGGTGAATGGCACCGCAAGTGTCGAATTGCTCTTGGGTCGACCTTGAGCAACTGCATCACAACCAATGCATTCTATAGGGGATGAGTGGAGGGGAGGTACGACGATGATCTTGGGGCGAACCTGGGCATCGACAAGGAATACCTGACCTGCACGTTCAAGTTGACTTTTGGGCCGGGACCTATGGACAACTTCCAGAGATCTCTGGCCTGACAGTGCTACCGCGAAGCGCTACCCGTTTAGGATAAGCTCTACAGACATGACTCGAGAAACACGGAGCCGACCTGCCTGAGATGCGGTCAGAGCGACGAAACCATTCTGCATGCACTCGTGCAGTGTCCAACCATTTCCGACCTGCGGGCTTATGTCGAACGACTGCCGTCACGTGTGGGACGAGTCGGTTTATCAGCCATGTCTATCGTCAATATCGTCATGCCTCCTTCCTTCAAACGGGAAGGAAGAGCTATTTTTATCGTACTTTTGGCTATGGCAAAAGAATGTTTCTGGTGGACACGCCTGAAAGGATTAGAGACAAACATTTCCCTCTCTAGTCAATCTCTCATCAACTTTTTCAAGTATCACTTGAAAAGGAAGGTGAGAGTAGAGAGGCAAGTTTTGTTTAGCGAATGTTTCAAAAATAGATGCGTGAATGTAGCAAGGATGGCACGTATGAATGATGAAGCCATCTTGAGCATGATCCTATGAACCAGAAAAAAGAACAAAAAATTTAAAATAGAGAGTTACTTACTTGTAAATAAATGTGTTAACATGTGACATTATTGCCCGAGGTTACCGTGGTCTTTTTGTAGGTTTTTCTTTCCACAGATAAACCTCCCCATTTCTTGGGAACTTTTTATACTATTTCGACTTTTTTTGTGTATATCCCAAACGATTTCCATCCCTTTTGATCGTTGTCCCTAATTTTTTTTGTTTTTTTCTACTTCATTTGTTTTCGCCCCCCTCGAAAAAAAAAAACACTACATTGTATTTGTCCCTTCTATGTTCAGCCTTGTGTGGCCAATAAAGAAAGTTATCTCTCTCTCTCTCTCTCTCTCTCTCTCTCTCTCTCTCTCTCTCTCTATATATATATATATATATATATATATATATATATATATATATATATTATCTTTTACTGTTTCAGTCATTTGACTATGGTGATGCAGGGGCACTGCCTTGAAGAGTTTTGTTAGTTGAACAAATTGATCCCAGGTGGTGGTGGGGGACAAACACAGACACAAAGACACACACACTTAGACATATATATTACATATGCATACACACATACACACACACACAACCTCGTGGGCATCGGTACCATTTTCCTCTTTCTCCGTTCTTCCATTCTCCGAACTTTCCATCTTTCCGACGAAGGGCTACGCCCGAAACGTCATACACTCTCTCTTTCCTTTCCTGAGCGTCCAATAATACTATCCATATCACGTCCTCACTTTGTTGTTTTTTTGTTTTTTTGTTATTGTTTTTTTGAACTATATATATATATATATATATAGATATAGATATAGATATAGATAGATAGATAGATAGATAGATAAAAAAAAGTGTAGGTGGCATACGACTGGGTATATATTTATAAAAAAGAAGTTTGAAAACGCCAATATATAAAAAATGAATTTTAATTAAAAATTTTTGTCAGAGATATTTTTAACATGTTTCGGTTCTTGTAAAAACGAACCTTATCAAAAATACATATTTAAAAAAATGAAATTAAATGAAGAGTTCATAATTGTTCCTTACTGGTGTCAATAGTGACCGTAATAACAGTAGCAGTAGTAGCAGTATCAGCAGCAGTAGTGATAGTAGTAGCAGTGATTGTTAGTAGTGACCTTAATAGTAGTAGTAGTAGTAGTGACCGTAATAACTAATATATGATGTTAATGTTACTGGCTCAGGGTGTTTAAACTTGGCCCGAATTTTCTAGTAAAATGAAGCTCTTTGTTTTGACGTTGGGTGAAAGTTGTGTTGTAATTGAATTGGTAAAGTAGGAAGGTCGTAAACCTTGGATTTTTATTCGGTGTACATCTGTCTATGTGGTCGCTGACAGGTATTTTTCTGTATTCAGGATTCCTGATTTGGGATTTATGTAATGCCATCCTTTTTCGTAGGCTGTTTTTTTGTATGGCCTATATATTGCTTATTGCATCCTGCGCATGTTATTACATAAATTAGGTTTTCCGATGCACAAATGAAGTTTTTTCTGATGATGAAATGATGGCCTTGTTCTAATGTGTATTCCGAACCTTCTACTAAGATGGTACAAATCCCGCAGTTTGGCCTTCCACACTTTTTGACTGTTGGTTTTGTGGTTATTATTGGGTGCAGTTTAGCCTGTGTTAAAATCTTCTTTAAGGATTTTGGCTGTCGTTTGCTTTTTATGATGGTGTGTGTTTGGAGGATTTGATTCATCCTTGGGTCTCCCTTGAGTAGGGCTGTGTTTTGGAGTATGGTATTGAAGGCCTCGTTGTTAAGTGTGTTGTGTGTAGAGATGTAGGGTAGGGTTTTTAATTTTTCATCCCCTTTTGGTTTTGGTTGTCTCAGGTCTTCTATATTCAGTTTAAGTGTTCGTTGGATTGCATTGTCTATTAGGGGTTGTGGATAATTCCTATTTTTTAGTGTAGCTCTGAGTTCCTGGAGACGTGTGTGTCGGGTGTTTGTGTCTGATACTATGGTGCAAATCCTTTTGGCTAAACAGAAAGGGATGTTCATTCTCGTGTGCCTAGGGTGGCATGAGTCAAATGGTAGGTACTGCTTAGTAGTAGGTCACTACTACTGCTGCTGCTGCTGCTTGTGCTGCTTCCACCCATACCACTACAACCAATTAACTACTGACACGGACAGAGGTCACTGCTATTTACCATTACCAACAGGGTCACTACTACTACTACTACAACCAACAAAAAATGCCCCCACGTGGACTATTGACACCAGTAAGGAACAATTATGAACTCTTCATTTAATTTCATTTTTTAAAATATGTGTTTTTGATAAGGTTCGTTTTTACAAGAACCGAAACATGTTAAAAATATCTCTGACAAAATTTTTTAATTAAAATTCATTTTTTATATATTGGCGTTTTCAAACTTCTTTTTTATAAATATATATATATATATATATATATATATATATATATATATATATATATAATAATAATAATGGTAGAAAATTTAGAGAAATATTCTACCGGTGGCCAGCATGCATAATAAAGTCAATAGACAACATATTTTTCCTATAAATTAGTGTACGTTTTTATACCTTACACCTTAACTACCTTTTCCAGCATATAAGGTGTCCTGTTAAAGGTCACCTCTTTTGTGTATAAAAGCGTACACTAATTCATATATACATACATGTGAGTGTGTGTATATATATATATATATATATATATATATATATATATATATATATATATATATGTATATATATATGTATATATATATATATATATATATATATATATATATATATATATATATATATATATATATATATATATATATATATATTATTTTATTTAAAAGAGTTCCAACTATGAAATTGAGAGAAAATGCAAAGAAAAGGACTTTATTAAGAAATTCAAATCTACTCTTAACAAACAATGATTAAATTTATCCTACTTGGGGTTTAAAAATCTTATCCCTATAACTAAAACACAAAAAATCTCTCAAATATCATCATTTCTAAAAATAGCCAAACACCTACTGGGGTTCAAAAATCTTATCCCTATAACCAAAACACAAAAATTCTATCAAATGTCATCATTTCTAAAAATAAACTTGGCATCAACTCTAAAAATAGCCAAACACATACTGCTGCTGTCCAAAGGAATAGGTATAAAAGACAGAAAACCAGCCAGTCTATTACAGTCTGTTACAGTCTGTCATACCGGCCATGATGAAATACCACAAGGTATAGAAAATACGTATTCGCCTTTATATATTTATATATTTAATCCTTTATATTGAACACTCAATATTTCATATATTCAATAAGACATATTCCATATATTCAATAAGACATTCAACACTTCATTTCATTGTACCATCCATCTTTTTTTATATTATATATTATATATTCCATATTCTATATCCCATATAAATTTTACAAGAATATAGATAAAAAACATAAAAACAGACAGAGTTGGAACTCTTTTAAATAAAATAATATATTCCTCTATACACGATCATACAAAACCCTTTTTTTGTACTCACACACACACACACACACACACACACACACACACACACATATATATATATATATATATATATATATATATATATATATATATATATATATATATATATATATATATATATATTTATATAAATTAGAAATGGAAACCAATAAATTGAACAATTAAATAATTTAATCATTAAATGATAAATTCAATTTTATTTTATTTTATTTTATTATCTTTTTTTCGTGAGATATTTAAGAAGATATGTCTATCTGATGAAACTGCATTATATCTAAACGATATTTTATTATTCTTGAAAAATCTTGTTTTTATTACTGGTGTTGAAACAGCTGTGATTTATGAAATGTATCATTTGTTTGTATAAAATAATAAAATTGAATTGAATTTATCATTTAATGATTAAATTATTTAAATGTTCAATTTATTGTTTTGGTTTCTATTTCTAATTTATATTTATACTGATAAACTACGTTTATTTTATTTATTTACCTATTTGTTAAGAGTGATAGTTCCTAACATTGTTATTGATATAGGTAAAAACACCCAGTAAATTCTTCAGATATTTAATATCCCTTAGGTGGTTATTGAATACCTAACTAAATTGTTATATATATATATATATACACGACAGGCTTCTTTCAGCTTCCTTCTATCAAATATATTCACAAGGCTTCAGTCAGCCCAAGGCTATTGTAAAGACACTTGCCCAAGATGCCATGCAGTGTGACTAAACCCAGAACCATGTGGTTGGGAAGTGAGCTTCTTACCACAAAGCCATGTCTGCTCCTATATATATATCATCATCGTTTAACGTCCGCTTTCCATGCTAGCATGGGTTGGACGATTTGACTGAGGACTGGCAAGCCAGAAGGATGAAACCAGGCTCCAATCTGATCTGGCAGAGTTTCTACAGCTGGATGCCCTTCCTAACGCCAACCACTCCGAGAGTGTAGTGGGTGCTTTTATGTGCCACTGGCACAAGGGCCAGTCACACGGTACTGGCAATGGCCAAGCTCAAAAAGGTGTTTTTTACGTGCCACCTGCACGGGAGCCAGTCCAGCGGCACTGGCAACGACCTCGCTCGAATGATTTTCTAACATGCCACCAGCACAAGTGCTAGAAGGCAACGCTGGTAACGATTACGCTCTAATGGTGCCATTTACGGGCCACTAGCATGGAAGCCAGACAGCTGCTCTGGAAATGAACACGCTCAACAGTGCTGTTAGTGCTCCACTGGTGCAGTGACCAGTCATCGAGTATGGTTCAATTACGATTTCACTTGCCCCAACAGATCTTCACAAGCAGCGTTTAGTGTCCAATGAAGGAGAGGTTGGCATGGGTGCCAGTCATCGGATTCGGTTCAATTTCGATTTCAGATTTCAAATTTCAAATTCCAAATTCACTTGCCTCAACAGGTTTTCGCAAGCAGGGTTTTTAGTGTCCAATGAAGTAAAGATACGGATTAGTGAGCTGGCTACACTTCTGACAGAGATCACAGATTATGCTCTCACTTGCCTTGCCAGGTCTTCTCACATACTGCATATTTCCAAAGGTCCCGGTCACTGGTCATTGCCTCCGTGAGGCCTAAAGTTCGAAGGTCGTGCTTCACCACCTCATCCCAGGTCTTCCTGGGTCTACCTCTTCCACAGGTTCCCTCAACTGCTAGGGTGTGGCACTTTTTCACACAACTATCCTCATCCATTCTTGCCGCATGTCCATACCAGCGCAATCGTCTCTCTTGCACACCACAACTGATGCTTCTTAAGTATAACTTTTCTCTCAAGATACTTACACTCTGTCGAGTATGCACACTTACTCCATCGGAGTATACTGGCTTTGTTTCTTGCAAGCTTACGCATGTCCTCAGCAGTCACGGCCCATGTTTCACTGCCATGTAGCATGGCTGTTCATACACATGCGTCATAAAATCTACCTTTTACTCTGAGTGAGAGGCCCTTTGTCACCAGCAGAGGTAAGAGCTCTCTAAACTTTGCCCAGGCTATTCTTATTCTAACAGCTACACTTTCAGTGCACCCTCCCTCACTACAAACTTGGTCACCTAGGTAGTGGAAGCTATCAACTATTTCTAGTTTTTCTCCCTGGAGTGTGGTAAAGGTTGTTTTCTGCACATTTTCAGTGTTTATTGCTCCTGAGCATCTGCCACATACAAAAACTATCTTGCTAGTTAGCCTTCCTTTGATATTGCTGCACCTCTTATGTGTCCATAGCTTACACTGGGTACATCTTATGGAGTTTCTACCTACGCCTTTTGTACAGACCGAGCAGGGCCATCTATATGAAGGGGTATATATATATATATATATATATATATATATATATATATATAAATAAATGCAAGTAGAGTTTAAAGATTCACAACAACTGTTTCAGTAGCATTTTTTTTTTATGAATAGTCCGTTTATCCTAATTACATTATAAAAAAAGTCATTGAAACAATTTAAAGATTGAAGATTAAATATATATATATATATATATATATATATATATATATATATGTGTGTGTGTGTGTGTATGTATATATGTATGTATGTGTGTGTGTGTACTAGATTTGGGTCATATTAGCAAATGCATAATTGACCAACCATTGGAACAGTACTGGTGATGTCATCACTTGGTTACACTCTCTCTCACTTCCTTCAGTTCAATATTTGAAGCTATTATGCTTCCATATCCTCATATCTATTAAATAAGGCCAATATCTTAGCAAGGAAACTTGTACCTTTCTCTCTGTCAGACATTGACATTATCCTAGCAGCTAGGAAAGCACCTTTGTCTTTTAATAACAACTATTAATCCTATAATTCTTCTATAGTTCTCTCTGATATAACCATGAGCTCTTCAGACTCCGCTCAGGTTACCAACCTGGTCGGTCCTTTTCTTCTTTCTCAGATAAACCAGCATTTCCCAAGCCTACCCAGCGGTTGATACCGTCTATCAAGTGTGTGCCCATTGGTTCCTCTAGAGGGCCAGAGTATCATCTCTGTAGAGACTGAAAAGGACTGAAGGGAACTTCTTTCCTAATGTGTCGAGAATGTATAGTCTAATGAGGTCACATATGTCGGTGCTGTCATAGGTTTCCATCGTCACATCATAGGAACCCTCGGGGTTGGATTGCTTGGTTACTCTATGACTGGACATATACTTAACTGCATATAAATACATTATGGCTCTATGCTTTAGAGTGTGCTTCTTTTTTGGATATATGATACACTGACGATCCATCCTGTGACCTGGACACAGAGTGTCTTATGAAAGCTGCCCCATGGTTTATGTTTGAACGCTGCACTGATGCCTCAGACTTCTACATATTCACAACTGCCACAAACTCTCAGACAACATGGAACATTATGACATTGGTTACTCCACGAAGAATATTCCAGCACTGTCCAAAGGGGTCTATGCAAAAATGCTGCTAGAGAAAACGATAGACCTCATACAGTGGATGGGGTGGAAGGCATATTTCCATGACCAAGGCATGCCACCCTCTGAGGCCAAGTCTAGGAGGTTCCCACACATGAAACCTTCGAAATGGACCTACAGGGCATCATTCTCAAGCTAAGATTCCATAAGCCCTCTTCCCATTTTCACTGCAAACTCTGTACAGACATACAACTAAAAAAACTCTGACAGGTCCTTACTCTTCTTGGACAAGACTAAAAACATATATAAGATAGAGGCATATACTTATGGCAGTGTTTTAGACAATTGCATAACACATAATATAGGCATGCTTCCCCAAACACATGCAACAACATTAATAGTGAAGCTAAACAGATAGCAATTAGCTAAGGTGTAGCTGATAGAGTAAAAATTTTAGCCAAAAGAAATGCCTTTATCACAATTAAAGACCACAAACCAAACTTTGCCTCTAACCCTAAATGGTACCTGATCAACCTGGCCAAATCTGAGATTGGTCAAGCAAGCAAACATGTACTGAGGAAGATCAACAGTGACATAGGGAGAGCATTTGGCCTCTCCCTATTGTGCACCACTAAAGAGGTGACTTCATGATTTAATGCCAACCAGGGGAGGGACAGAGCAAGGTTCACACAATTTGACATAGTCGAATTTTACCCGTCCGTATTGAAATGGTTGCTGATCAAGGCACTTACCTTCACTAAGGGCTTCACAAACATTAGCGATAGAGATATAGATGTCATCATGCAAGTCAGGAGAATGGTGCTGCTTAATAAAGATTCGACATGGGTCAAGCAATTTGACCGCAAGGGTCCCTTCGGTGTGGAGATGGGAGCCTACGATCGTGGACACTTTAGGAAAGAAGTTCCCTTCAGTCCTCTTCAGTCTCTACACAGATGATTCTCTGGCCATCTCTAGAGGAGCCAATGGGCACACACTTGATATGCTTAGAAAGGACCTGATTAGTGCCCTAGGCTCCATGGGACTCAAAATAACTATTGAGACCAACCTCACCACTGTGGACTGCCTAGATGTCACTCTAGACTTGGGCTGCAGTACACACAGGCCCTACTGCATACCAAACAAGAGGCTGTTTGGTATGCAATACATCAACACAGCCTCCTTCCACCACTCCTGTCATATTCAAGAACCTAGTGAAGGGTGTTAGCAAGAGGGTCTCAGACTTATCTTCAAGTCAATAAATCTTTGACACCACATGCCCTATTACAATAAGGTACTAGCATAGTGGGTTTAAGGACCGCATCTATATGCTGGGCCCTAGCACCCACAAAAATAAGAGCCACTGGAATGTTGTTTGGTTTGCCCCATCCGTCTCATTCAACTTACGGCCTCGATTGGCGAAATGTGGCCCCTCTCTGCCATGGTCTTGATGGTACGATGATGCCTTTCCACCACTCCATTTCCACTTGGCCGGTATGCCGCCCTGAAGAAGCGGCTGACCTGCCACCCGTCAAGCATTTCTTTCAGCACCTCCGAGCGAAATGCAGTGCCATTATCCAGCAGCAGCTCATCCACAGGGCCTCGTTCCAGGAATATCCCATTTAATACTCCCGTGATTTCCTCTGCAGTCCCCGTCTTCATCTCCCTCCATATGGCCATCCTCCCCGGTCCGCAGTCAACCATTGAGAGGTACGTCCCCTGCCGGTAGTGTGTTACGTCCACTGCCAGTCGTTTCCAGTTGTGGTCCACTGGAATACTTCCCGCCTCATGTACGCCCGGAGCAGGGTCAATAGACTGGCACCTGTCACAGCTGCTAACCACTCTCTGCACGCTCCGCCTCGTTACCTCGGAGTCGACTTTCCTGGCTAGGAACAATGTCCTGTCCACTCCCATGTGATGCATGGTATGCAATCTCCTCAACTCCGAGTCACTCAGACAGCATACTGCAGCCACAGCCTGCTCCACATCCTCTGGCACCTGCAACTAGGCTAGCTTTACCCTGGTTAGGACATCTGCCCTGTTCTTTTCGGAAGGCACAAAAATTACGCTCAGCTTCAGATCGAACTCAGCGGTTAGCTCATGCAATATTCCCAATCGGCGCTTTACCAGCATCTCCGCGGCCCCTTTGGTTCACACCCTCCGCTCATTGGTGATGACTGCCGTCACCCAACCAAGTACAGTGGCCGAATCGGTTCTAATTTCGATGGTGCACAGCCCCCACTTCAAGGCCAGGTTCACCCCCTTCAGCACGGCATCCAACTCCGCCACATTGATATGGTTGCAGTCATCCATCTTCCTGAGCCAGGCTGCATCTTCCACCACGGTGCCTCCCATTTCTAAGACAATCCCTATTGCGATGCTACTGGCGTCACACCAAACGATCCCGCTCTTTGATTTGGGAACATACCAACTGCCCCTCACTGGATCCTCTGCTCTCACTCTGACTAAGACTTCCTGCATCATGTCGGTCGTTTTCTCCCCTACTCTGTCATTCCACTTTGCTCCTTCGGCTCGTCTCTTGATGAAGCTACATGCTATCCGGAGCCATCCTGCAACCGGGTAGTGTCCCACCAGCTTCCCACACACCGAGAACAGTTCCCGTCTACTCACGCTGGTGCCCAGTTCGGGGATCTCGTTCCCACGCCGAAACACCAACGCACCGGCCTTGTCTCTCCGTAGCTTGAGGCCCAGTGCAGCGCCTCCCTCCATGGCCTCTGGTGGCTTGGCGACCAGTCCGAAATTCTTCAGGTGACCTATGACCTCCGTTGCTGGCATTATGGTTTCATCCACAAGGATGTCATCGATGTACGAATTGGTGACCCTTTTTAGTCTGTCCACCTTTCCCAGGATGGCCTTGAGAATTGTTGCCATAATTTTTGGCGCCGAATTTATCCCAAACCCCAGCCTGGTCAAACAGTATGTCTGGCCCTTATACCTGACAAGCTGATGCTTCCACAGTCTCTCAGCCACATGCACCTGCAGGTATGCCGACTTCAAATCGACGATCGTGGAGGCCCCTGTCATCTGCCTCCATTCTCGCAAGGTGTCTTCGCAGACATCTGTGGCCTCGCCGCCTGTATGACATGATATGTGGTCATTCAGCTCTCGGAAGTCAAGCACTGGTCTGACCTTATGCTTTGTGGGCTGTACCACCGCCATCAGCGGCAGGACTCCGCTCTCTACTTCTTCCGAAGGGATCAATATGCCCTCCTTAATCCACCGCTCCACCTCACTCTCGAACTCGCTTCTGGCATCTCCTTTCAAAGTATGCTGGTAACAGCCCACTTTATTTTTTAACGTCGGGGGCTCTCCCCTCCAGTGCCACTCCACTGTCCACCTCTGGCCATCGAAGGCGGCACGAAAATCCTGGTCTTCAATGGTGTGCGTGGCAAAGTTTTCTTCGCGGTTCTCACCAACGCAGGGTGTCGCCATACACGGTTTCACTCGTTGACAGTGACACCTCCTAAACGGGTGATTGCATCCATTCCCATCACCACGTCAATCTCATCCACCAAGTGGCCAACTACAATTGCTTGCAGCGTCAGCTTTGTTCCCTGCACCTCAATCTGCACGTCAGTAATGCCTTCACAGCGTACCTCTCTTCCGTCGACTGCCCTCACACTGCTTTCTCCACTCCACGTCTCTACCACTCCCGGAGTCATCAGGGTCGTTGTACAGCCTGTGTCCACGAGGGCTCGCGACATCTTCCCCTCCACCAGCACCTCAACAACGGGTAGCAAAAAACGCGCCTCTATTGATCCAAAGGGATGACCACTGGTGCAGTAGTCACTCTTAGACCATTTCCCTGCAGACATGCGCT
The DNA here is from genome assembly GCF_046866305.1 of Octopus bimaculoides. Taxonomy (NCBI): domain Eukaryota; kingdom Metazoa; phylum Mollusca; class Cephalopoda; order Octopoda; family Octopodidae; genus Octopus; species Octopus bimaculoides. The sequence continues at coordinate 94,045,056 of NC_142931.1, read as the reverse complement.
GGCTATATGTCCCGTTTCTCGACAAGGGTAGCAAATGACCTCAGGCTTGGGTAACTTGCAGTCTCGCACCATGTGCGGGCCCTGACACTGGAAACACTGTCCTTTGAGCGGTCGCACACGTTCCTTGTTCGACCCCTCTCCGCTACTCCTTGGTCGGCCACCTTTTGCTGTTGCAGTTGCTGCCAACCGCATCGATCTACAACATGAAACTAACATGCGGGCTCTCGTTATTATATCCGCCATGGGCATGGCGTTCACGTCCGGCAGTTTCTGCAATTTGACCGACATGTGGTCAGGAAAACCAGTCACAAACGCCAACTTAACCGTCCGATCTAGCGATTCTCCCTCGTACCCCGTCAGTTTAGCCAATCTCCTAAGTTCGTTGGCAAACACGTCGACCTGTTCGCCAGTCCACTTTGCTCTCCCCAGGCGAGCGTACGCTTCAAACATTCCTTCTGCGAAGGCCTCCATCAAGCGGATTTCTATTTTTTCCGCGCTAAGTTGGTCCCTCTCTTCCATCTCTAAGAATAGCGCCAACGCCGGGCCAGCTAAGTACAGCGGTAAAAAGCTTGCTAAGTCGCCTATCCCGTGGAGCTTCGCGACCAGCTTCATCTTTTTTAGCCACACGACCACGTCCATGTCACCGCAAAATGGTTTAATCACATCGCTCGAAATCCGGACTACACTCATAATTTTTTTTTTTTTTTTTTGTTATGGGCCGAAATAGCTTGTGGTGTGATGGAGGAAAAAGATAACAAGAAGCAAAAGGACAGAATGAAACGTTAAGACCTTACTTCGTCGACCGCGGCGGAGTAAACGATCGCTCCAGATCAAAACATGTCTTCCTCGTAAGCTGTCTGTCTTCTGACTGCCCCCCCCCCCACACGTGCTGACCTTCGACCGCGTGTATCCGACTTCCGGCCTGGCCCTTCCGGTCCAGCTTCACTTCCGTTTGCTTCATCTCTCTCCACCAACAACACATAGCTCATCACAGCCCATAACACCACATGGACTTTATTATTCTTCATTTCCAGCCAGAGTTCCATGTCTAAGACCTGTAGCCTATAATCAGGGTTCCATGCTAGGGTAGTCTGCTGTTACTTTAAATACTCTGGTGGATGGAGTTAGCTATTTGCTAGATGTTCTCCATAGTTCTAGTTTCTAGTTTATTGATACATGCATATTTATGTATCAATATACATATTTGTGTCTATGGATATGTATGTGTGTAGTTGAATGTGCCTCTATAGGTGCCTTTCAACTATCAATATAAGAGTGTATCTTTGCAGTAATGTATGTGTGTGTGTGTGTGTGTGTTTTACATGTATATATATATATATATATGCCTCTATAGGTATATATATATGTATGTTTCCCTGTTTGTACATTTATCTGTATGTGCATATCTTTTTATATTTTTATATTATGTATATGTATGCGTTTTGGTACATATTTAGTTATATATTGTGTTTATACTTGTGTATACATACATATGTTTAAGTTTGCACTAATGTTTATCTCTGTGTATGTAGATTAATGAGAACAAGAATATACAACTATGTGGGTGTGGTTGTGTATTTTATATTTTATTATTTTCAATTTCTTAGTATGTTAATGCATACAGAGAAGCTCTGGAGAAAGTGTAGTGAACAGAAATGTAAAAGAGCATGAGGGAGCAGTGGGTGAGTACAATGGAGATAGGGAGAAGGAGAAAAGCAGAATGTGAATGCTGTGAAAGCATTTTTGATGGTGAGACATTAGAGGGATCAAAAAAGGGAAGGCAGTAGAGAGAGGATAGGAAGAAATAGGATTAGGGGTAAACTATAGGCGAGTGCAGGGAAGGAAAGAAAGGCTGGAGAGTATCTTAGAGGTGTAAAGAAAGGTAAGCAGTGGGATAACAGCAAGAGAAAGTGTTGAGAGGCATTAGAGGTAATCTGGGAGAGAGAAAGAGTATGATGTAAGTGATGAAGAGCTGGGATAATGGAGGGGGCAGAGAGCTAAGATATCCAGGCTACACTGGAGAAGGCAAGCTACTGGATTTGGTTAAAAAGAGACAATGTGCAATGGCTAGAAGAATATTGATTGAACCAGTTGATTTAGCAAGTGAGGTCTCATCTTAATGAGTGGGGTGGTGCACAATAATGCTGTCCAGAGGAAGGCCCTGAAATGGCACATATTCTCTTCTGATAACCCTATAAGCCTGCTGGTATCTGGTATGGAGAGCTTTCAAGTGGTAGCACTTGTAACTGTAAGTTGTTTACATGGCTGTGTGGTAAGATGCTGGCTTCACAACCACATGGTTCTGGGTTCAGTCCCACTGCATGAAACATCAGGCAAGTGTCTTCTACTATAGCCTTGGGCCAACCAAAGCATTGTGAGTGGATTTGGTAGGCAGAAACTGAAAGAAGCCTGACATATGTAAGTATGTGTGTTTTTGTGTCTGTGTTTGTCCCCCACCACCAATTGACAACCAGTGTTGGTGTGTTTACATCTCTGTAACTTAGCGGTTCAGCAAAAGATACCAATACAATAAGTATCAGGCTTAAAAATAATAAGTACTGGAATTGATTCATTCGACTAAAAATTCTTCAAGGTGCTACCCCAGCATTGTCGCAGTCTAATGACTGAAACAAGTTAAAGATAAAACATATATGAAAGAACAATAACTTTTAAAATATGCATATACACCCATTACTTTTTTTTTTTTCTATCTTCAATCACATTGTTCACATAGATGCATTAATTTATGAAACATTGTAAGTTATAGTGCTGGCTCTGAATTCTATTGAAAATCTATAGAGTTCTTGACCCCTTAGTTTTAAGTTGTGTTTATGCATAGAACTTAGTACTCTGTGCAAGAAAGAATTAAGTATACTGGTGACAAAGTATCAGCTATCAAACTTTCAATCATTTGTTCAACACTTCACTGACTTGGTCAGCTGCAACATCATTGTATGTGTAGAAAATAAATATGAGTTGTAACATATGGTGTACTCACCCTCATAAACTGTTATATTGCATGAATTTTCATTGTACCACAAGAGTGTGAAGGAAATAATTCTATCGCTCCTTGAACTTACGATTTTTCTTTGACAGTAATTGAATCTGAAATTAGATAAATTTTTTGAGTAATACTCTAATTTTGGATAACACACAGCAATACTATAATTTTGTACCACACACAGCAATACTAACTGGGCACTTGGCCTATTGAAAATAGCAATGAAATCAGTCTCAAATCACACCTGTCTATTTTATAAAAAGACAGAATAATGTAGTTGTAAATATGCTGTATCTGGAAAAAGATGGGTATAATTACAACTTGAATGCCTTTCATCATAGGTTTGCTTTGGGGCTGAGCGACATCAACAATGAGAAATATTACATAGCAATAGGACATATTAATTAACTGCACACCATAATTCATACTAATTGATTAATTCCAAAAAGGATCCTGTAGTCATGCTCCAAAATAATTTAGAAGGTTTTAATCCCAAGGTAATATACGTAAGTTCAAAAACTGAAAGACAGGTCAAAGGAGCCTTTATACAAGTCATCTACTAGAAATAGCTCCTAAATTTCATTTAAATTACACCATCATCATAATGATGATGATCATCATCATCATTTAACGTGTGTTTTCCATGCTGGCATGGATTGGATGATTTGACAGAATTTGGTGAGCTGTAAGGTTGCATCATGCTCCATGTTCACAGTGTCTACTGGGTGCATTTCTCATGCCATAGCATTTGTGGGGTTACCAAGTAACTTGTGAAACAGGAAAGAACAAGAAAAGAGAAAACAGGGGAAAGGGAAATCCCCCTTTGATTAAATGGGGGAGTATTTGAGAGGGTGGAGAAGAGATTTTATGCTAGAATCAAGCAGAAGTGTCTAACTATGGAAAAGATACATTTATACCCTGCATTTATATAAAAGTAGGAAGTTGTACTAGCGGAAAAGGTAAGATGGTAGTAATGGGTTGTCAGAGCAAAACTCTCAGGAAACAAGAGATGATATGGGTAGTGGGTCAGAAGGGGATAATAACAGATGGTTAGATGTAGGGGTAGAGGTGAATATAGAGAATAATGAACAAGGGTGGAGGTGTGGCTTGATGGGAAATATCAGTATGGAAGAGAGAGATAGGAGTGGCTTAGGGATGATAGTTCAAAGGGTAGGAGATAATGAGCAAGGCATAGAAGGGGAAAGAGATATAGTAGAGGTACATCAGGGGTATCTAGTGAGTGGGCATGGTGGTGGACAAGTGAAGGTGCTATGAATGGTAGCAGATATGTGAGATGTTAAGCTTGACCGAAGGAGTGGCAAAGGGGAATAGAAGATAGGAGTAGCTGAAAATGAGAACAAAGAATGAAAGTGGAGGGAGGAAGTGAGACATTGGTAGTATAAACAATTAGGGGATGTAACTGTTGTATCACCAATTGTTATGATGGTACTTTTAAACTATAACCATGTAATACAATAAAATATATAACAAAGCAGGGTAACAACAACGTAACAATCCAACAAACTCTCCATGAATTATACACAAACCAACAAACAGTATTCCGACAAACTACCAAAACGACACCTTACAACTTCCTGTGATTAATGCCTATTGTGTCTCACTCAGACAGCTACTATTTGTAGTCATTTGGTCAGTCTATTCTTGTAGAGGGTGTTGTGACTCTTGCCACAACATCTCTCTTTTTGAGATTTCGACTTCTGTAGGAAATGAAATTTATTTTATTTTATTTTTATTATTTTTTTTCTTTCCAACACTTCTCCTTTTTTGAGATTTTGATTCCTTAGGGAATTCAATACCTTTTCTACTTAGGAATTATTTCTAAATGTTCAGTCTGTTTACGTTTTCTATTACTGCTCCTTCTAGGCTCAATTTCTTTTGGTTCTGGCACATCGAACATGTTGTAAAACACTTCCATTGGAATTTCCTTCCTTTCTTCCGTATGTCTAGTTTTTAATTGATTTAGGTGTCGTTTATGCTCTCATCACTATACCATCCTCCCAAACTTCTTTACCATTCTTATATATTTTGAAATGGACTTTGTTTCCCACATCAAAATGATTTGTTGAATTTTTTGTATTTTCTTTATACATTTTTTTCTTTGGCAACAATTTGTCAAAGATAGATTCTATCTTCCAAGCAAACATTAGCTCTGCATTCAACTTGCCTGAACTGGCATTTGGATAGGGTGTTATTCTGTACACCCTTAAGAACTGAGTTAGCACTTTGTCATTTAACTCATTCCTTACTTTTTTTTAGTGCTTGCTTAAAAGTGTCTATGAATCGTTCGGCTTGCCCATTTGATCTTGGGTGGTAGGGCGGGGTAAAAATGTACTTGATTGCATGCATTTTGCAGACATTTTTGAATTTGTATCCTGTAAATTGTGTTCCACTGTCCAATACTATGGTGTCCGGAACACTGTATCGAGCAAAAAAGTTCATGCAGGAACTTTATTATTGCCTTCAAGGTTGAATGACTTCACCTACATACTTCTGGCCACTTGGTAAAGCTATCAACAATGATTAAGTAGTACGTACCATTCACTGGTCCAGCATAATCTATATGTACCCTGGACCACAGACTACAAGTCTTAGGCCACGACTGGAATTTCACCGGTGGTGCCTTGGCTGCTAGTGCACAACCTCAACATGATTTCACCAAGTTTCAATGTCCCGGTCCATTGTTGGCCAAAATACATAACTCTTCATCAAAGCTTTCATTCTTGACATCTCTGGGTGTCCACTATGAAATTCATGTAATACACGTTTCTATAGTGCAGTTGGTACTACCACTCTTTGTATGTACATTAAAACATCGTCGCAGAGTGAAAAATGGTTTGCATTCATGTTTCTCTTTTGTTTATTTTTCAAGGTTTCCTTCAATTTCATGATGTATTTGTCCTCTGCTGATTTACTTTTTATATTTTGTACAGTCACTGGCAGCTCCTGAATGACATTACACAATGTTTTTAATTTCCTTCTCTGACTGTAATGCATATCTTCCAGTGATTCTGCATTCTTCGTGATTAGTCTAATTCTTAGAAAGAATGTACTCCATCTTAAAATCGTAATTCAACAATATCGTCACCCAATGCTGCAATATATTTGCAGTATGGGTAGGAATGCCTTTCTTTGACCCCAAAATTGATAATAACGGTCAGTGATCAGTTTGTAGTCTAAAACTTCTAATGTGCAAAAATCTGTAAAATTTCTTCATGGCAAAAATAATCACAAGAGCTTCTTTCTCTGTTTGGCTATAATTTTTCTCTGCCCCTATCAGAGAATGTGAGGCATGAACCACTGCCTTCATATTATCGTCTTTATATTTGTGTAACATTACTTTTACATGTACAAATTTCTCCTTTTTGGTGTCATTTTTACTTTTCATTGAGAAAACTTTAGAATTTTTTATGTTCGACCTTCCTAACTTTGCTCTGTAATGTGAGCTCTTGTGTCCTATTTTTTGGCAACTGTAACATTTCTGTGTTTTGAAAGGACAGTCCTTCCTGAAATATAGGCCTCCACATCCATAGCATGGGCTTGGTCCTAACATTCTTTTTTATTTATTCCTTCCCAGTCAACATGCCTGTACTTGTGAGAAATCCTTCGCTTCAATTTTTTTTATGTCCTGTCGCAAGTTTACCATTCTTTGACACTCCTCTGTAACTGTCTGCAGGGTTAAACTCTGGTCTGCTTGTTCAAGTTTTGTGAGAATTCTTGCACATATCTCCGCATCTTTGTTTGCCGTCAGCCCTTGTACAAAAATGCGGCACTTAAATATATCAGGAGTTAGTCCCTTTAGTTTAAACCTTTCACATATTCTGTTTACAGTCCCAGCATACGTGACAAAGTCTTCATTCTCTTTTTTAACTAGATTCCAACTTGCCCATCGAGTGTTAAATAGGGAACTCTTATCACTGAACATTTCTGATAGTGATTCAGCTGTTTCCTGGAAACAAATTTCACTAGTTTTTTGGGGTAGTATAAAATTACAATATTTTTCATGTTCTGACAGAGCTAATTTACATAATAATAGTTTTACTTTTTCCTCATCTGTTCATGACTTACAATCTTTCCTGAAGATCTCTTCATACCTTATGAATTATGCAACAAATGTTATACTCTTCTGGGTTATAACTGAATTCTGTTATAGAGTTCGATACGCTGTCTGGTGAAAACAAACTTATAGTATTTCTGGACTTTAGCATTAATTCCAGCAGCCACTGTTCGACTCTTGAGTACTGTTGTTTGACTCTTGGGTATTGTTGTTCAACTCTTGAGTACTGTTGTTCAACTCTTGGGTACTGCTGTTCGACTCTTGAGTACTGTTGTTTGACTCTTGAGTACTGTTGCTTGACTCTTTAAGTACTGTTGTTCAATTCTTGTTGCTGTGCTGTTGTAGTTGTTACTGCAACACCTGTTGCTGCTCTTGCTGTTGCTTTTGCAACTGTATTATAGAAGCTAATAGGTCTTCCATAGTTAACAACTTTATATCACAAAAATTTAACTGACCTGTGTGAACTCTGAATCCTCATTGCCAATATTGTTGTATCACCAATTGTTATGACGATACTTTTTACACTATAACCGTGTGGTGCAATAAAATATATAAAGCAGGGTAACAACAACGTAACAATCCAACAAACTCTCCATGAATTATACACGAACCAACAAACAATATTCCAACAAACTACCAAAACAACACCTTACGATTTCCTGCGATTAATGACTATTGTGTCTCACTTAGACTGCTACTATTTATAGTCATTTGGTCAGTCTATTCTTGCAGGGGGTGTCGTGACTCTTGCCACAACAGTAACATGTCAAGGAGGGGTGGTTGTGATATGGGGAATGCTTGACAAAGCAATATGACAAAAACAAGTTAACTCAGTTTCCATGTCTCAAGTTCACACACATGGAATTCAGTTCCTATGCAGTAAGTGTTCAATATGATACATAGATGACTACCTTAATTCAATACTGCCTTAGTTGTATATGCTGGATTTTTATTCAGCTGGGTGGCTATTTGCATCATCAGTGATTGTTTTATTCATGGTTTTCTATATTTGAGGTGACTAATTCTCATCCAAACATGTGGCTGCTGCAGGTATGCATCATTGAAAAGGCCCAAGAAAGGTTGAAATGCACTGAGTTTTCTCACTGGCTCTTGGTGGGATGATTTTTTGTCTCTCTTTGATATCTAGTGTATTTTTAACATAGCACATCCATATGAAATGTTATCTCCAGACAAATACAGCAGTAACTGGCCTATCAACATTATATATACATCAAATATGAAATATATATGGCTATCTTAATTTAATATTGCCTCAATTGCATATTTGAAGACACTTAATTATCACCTTTTAAAGTAGAAATAGAGCCAGCATTGAAAACTATGATGTTTTGTATACAAATACATTTATGTAAACAATGTGATCAAAGATGGAAAAATAGGTAATAGGTATATATGCTTATTCCAGGAGTTATTGCTCCTTCTTCAGCACCACATCCAACCCATTAACCATCCATGAATACATTACTTAAATAGCCACTAAATGTAGTGATGTAACATAATTATATATACCAATTTTGCATATTAAACACATTTCTGGTAACTGGTACATTCATAGTAATTGCTGGTAGGGACATCATATTTCATAATGCAACCATAATATACTACGAAGTGTATTAAATGCTTTTAAATCAATATTGTGTCTCACTTGTGTTGGTAGCATATTACTCTCTTTGAACCAATTAAAAAGTGTTTATTTCTTTCAGATACTTCATGTCAGATGAAATGCTGCCATATGTGCAGAACATAGTAATTCAGAAAGCGTCAATTTTGTAATTTTCGCAAAATCTTTTCTACTGAAAATTCATGTGAAATTGAAACACTGGAAGAAATATTTCAATTATATCAAAGAGAGAAAAACATTTTAAATGTTTGGTCACTATAAGGACACTGCAATTTATCCAACAAATTAAAAATGTTATTGATGATGATACTGGGAAATCAATAAAGGCCATTAACAAAGAACTTCTGGTGTTGGAATGGACTTTCAGAACTGTGATGCATGAGAACAATTCATACAAGTCATATGTACTGAGGAGAGGCTAATTTATGTCTGCAAAGACAGTAAAAACCATTTGATCTGTACCAAGCTTTTAGCTAACAAGGTTAAAAACCCTCATGAACATGGCATGCTTTGGTTCTCTTTTAATGAGAAAAGACCAAAAGTCTAATAGGAGAAATGACAGATGGTTATGGGCAGATCTTTCTGATGTTCCCTTAGTGATGTACACTAAGTTTTTAGCAATTGTGATAGTTTTAGAAGTAGTGTGTAATGAAGGTCATGTCATACCACCTCACATCTTTCCACAAAGTTTTAGAATTAATGCTGGATACTTTGAGGTGCAGGAGACAGTTATTAAGCTCTGGATGGATGAAGGCCATACATGTTTTGACAAGATGCTGTACCTTCTCAGAAAGCCCACGTAACCCAAGAATGGATGACAGAAAATATTTTTGTTCATGTAGCACCAAATTTGTGGCCTCCAAACTTGCCAGATTTAAATCTCATAGGCTATTATACTCGGAGCATTGTTGAAAAGGAGAATAATTGACATCCTTGTATTATCAGAGTTAACTGAAGGCTGTCATTTTCCAGGTGATGTCTGAAATAAATAAATAAAATTTCGAGCAGACATATCACTGGTTCCAGGCCCACACTGAAGTAGTGCATTTAGTTTTGCTAGATTAGAGTAATTTTATTAAATTACCAAATATGTCCTACAAATACATTTCATACTTTACACACACATCAAAAAGCAAAGGATCGAAGGTTCTTTCCAAGCCATAAGGCCATTTTTCTGGATTCTGTGGCATATATATTCCTTCTCTTGATGGGATGTCAGCCTATCACAGGATTATACATTTTTGCCAGCTGAGTGGACTGGAGCAATGTGGAAAAGAGTATTTTGTGTTAGAACACAATGCAGTGCCTGGTCCAGTAATCAAAACCACAGTCTTATGATCATGAGTGAAACACCCTAATCATTAAGCTACATACCTTCATATACACACACGCAATATATATATATATATATATATATATATATATATATATATATATATATATATCTATATATATATATATATATATATATATATATATATGACAATTATAACAAAGAAAATAGTTTTTAAAGATGCTCTCTGTTATGATTGTATTTTCAGCACACCTCAAGGCCACCTCAAGAACCAAATGCTACAATTTTACCTTTCAAAAATTTTACATTTCGAAATAACAATAGAATGTTTAATGGTACTGCTACTGTATATCAATTCATTACACAAGAACAGAACCAAAGATCATTAGAAAATGAGATTATATAACTTCATTTTTAGAGATTTAATAAACTTAAGTAGTGATTACTACTCACATTTTTGAATTTAGGAACGTTTTGTCACTTGGGAAAATAAATGCTGTGTTGAATGTATTATTTTGTGGTTGGACAATACATTGAGTATCTGTTGAAGAGAAGAGAATTTCAACAATGAATGAATACAAAAATCATGATTCAATTCTAGATGTAAAGTAGTAGGTTATGGTACATTTGTTGTAAATGAGCTAAGAGCTGATATTCTATAACATACATACATTGATTTTTACATTACTATGATCAAAGAGCAATTACAAATGGAATGATGGGATTTTATATCACTATCAAAATCACCAAAATCCAAAGATACATTTCATACTACTGTAGGATTACTTGATATTACTGCCAATTATTAAATTACACTTTAATCAAGAAAAATTATGCTGAGTTTCATAAGTTGAAGTATAATCTTTGCTTTATATTTTACAAAGTAGAAACTAGATTGCTAACTATAAAATAATTTCACAACGTTGTTATGTATCTAAGAACATTTCATGAATGATAGTGTTTTGAGAAAATATGGTGTATGGATTATCATCCATATTAAAAATATTGTAAATGGCTTACACCACTTGAATAAGAATATTTTTTTCCTGATGTTTATATTCTGGCTACATATAAATATAAAATGTATTTATATATGATGTTAAGTATTTGAAAATGAAATCTTCATATTTAACATTTTAGTCACTACTTAAGTCTCAAAATTCAGCTCCAGTTGTATAAACATGTTTTTTCTACTGCACTTGCTATCTTATTTAATGATACACACTAGATTATCCTGTGAGCTTAAAGGTAATGGGATGATAACAGAGTTTATAGGTGGAATGTGAAAGTGGTAGTGAAGATAGTTATGATGATGAATGCAGTAATTAAAATAACAGATGTTATGAACCAACACAGAAGTAATAACTTGTTAACAAGATATTATTGTTCCTTTCACATGAGATTTTAATCTTTTGATTTTTGTCAATGACGATGATAAAATATCAACATTGATGATGAAGATGATGATAATAAAGGTGAGGATGTTGTTGAAGATAATCAATATGACAATGAAAATGACCAAAATTATGATAAAAATTTCAAACCAATGAACATACAATTGTGATCAACAATAACCAAATCACAACTATTCTGGAAACCGACTCGATAAAGATTTGTGTGTCCAGAGTCCCATTTCACTGAGACCCATCCATTCAAGGTTCTGTGATCAATTATTGTTCCTAAGCTGCCAATACCACCATCCTAAAATGAAATAATAAATCTATCTTATAGTATCAATTTCATATGAATATCAAAGGGCCAATATATATATATATATATATGTATATATATATATATGTATATATATAGAGAGAGAGAGAGTGAGAGGGGTTGGACAAAATAATGGAAACACCTTAAAATTTCAAACAAATTTATTTTAATATGGGGTAGGACCACCTTTGGCAGTAATTACAGCTTAAAAAGTTTGAATTGTTTCCAAAGGAATTTTTGTCCATTCTTCAGCTAAAACAGTCTCCAGATCTTGTAGTGATGATGATGGAGGATATAGACTCCTTACTTGTTTTTCTAAAATGCACCATAAATGTTCAATGATATTGAGATCTGGGGACTGTGGTGGCCATATAAGATGTTCAACTTCACTAGAGTGTTCCTTGTGCTATTCACACAACTTTAGCTGTGTGAATTGGTGCATTATCATCCTGAAAGATTGTGTTTCCCTCCAGAAACAGTTCCACAAACATAGGATGAATTTGATCAGATAAAATGCTTAAATAGTTTTGACTATTAATTCTGCCACGAAGGAAAACCATTGAATTTCCAAGATATAGCTTCTCCAGATCATTACAGATCCTCCTCCATATTTAACAGTTGGAAGAAGGCAGTCTGGGTCAAATGCTTCTTTTGACTGTCTCCACACGTATACTCAGCCAGTGATCAAAAATAAGGTAAAGGATGACTCGTCGAAAAAAATAACATTCTCCCACAGCTCTAGGGACCAATTCTGTAGTTTTTTACTCCACTCTAAATGCTTTGCGACGTTTGTTTTTGAAAGTAGTGGTTTTCTGATTGCAGCCCTCCCCTGAAATCCCACTATGTGCAGCTCCCAGCAAACAGTTCTGTGGAAACTGGGTTCTTGAGGTGGTCATTAAGCTCTGCAGTAATTTTGGGAGCTGTGCTTTTGTGATCCCTTCTAACAATTCGTGTAAGAGTTTGATGGTCCCTATCTAAATGTTTTGGTTTTCTTCCGGAGTTTTGTTTCAATGAGGAGGTTTCTCCCTTGTTCTCAAAGGCTGTCATTACTTTCAAGACTGTACTTCTTGACACACCAAACATTTTGGCTGTCTTCATTACGCTAGCACCTGCCATACGAGCACCAACAATTTGACCTCTTTGAAAGTCCAATAGATCTGTCATTTTAATGAATTTTAATTACCTTTTTCTGATGATATCTGAAAAGAAACAGCAATTTTAGCAAAACATATTAAGCAACACTAATAATAAATCAAAAAACATAAAAATAGACAAGCTTTTGATGGTCTTATAGATATTTCAAAATTATTATGCTATGATGCTAGGTGTTTCCATTATTTTGTCCAACCCCTGTATGCACACACACACACACACATGACTGAGAGTGTTAGAACACCTACACTGTTAGAAATAAGAAAGTGAAAGGCTCTGTTGCTGCTGTTAACGCACATAAAATTGTATGCATATATGCTACCAGCAGCTTTAGATGGCTGGAAAGTGGTGATTGTATTATCCCTTTATTATACGGTTTCAGCTTTAGGCCAAAGCATTGTCAGAAGGGTCAGTACAAATCACCAGTTTCTGGACAACCCAGCTGCAAGAATATAAGTTTACTCCATAAAAATTTATGGATGACTTAGCAAATCACTAAAGTGTATACAAATAATTAAATGAGGCAGCTAGTTAGCAGAGTTTCACCAAACAGGAAAACAATAAATATCACTAAATATGACTGAGGGTGTTAGAACACCTACACTGCTAGAAATAAGAGCTGAAGGGCTCTGTTGCTGCTGTCAATGCACATAAAATTGTATACATACATGATGGCAGTGGCCATAGATGACTGAAAAGTGGTGATCATGATATCCCTTTACTGTACAGTTTCAGCTTTAAGTCAAAGCATCGTCAAAAGGGTTGGCACAGATCTCCAGTTTCTGGACAACCCAGCTACAATCATATATGTTTATTCCATGAAAATTTATGGATGATTTAGCAAATTGCTAACATGTATATAATTAGATGAGACAGCTAGTTAGCAGAATTTATGACCACTGCCAGCATGTATGTATACAATATCATGTGAGTTGAAAGCAGCAATAGAGCCCTTCAGCTCTTATTTCTAGCAGTGTAGGTGTTCTAATACCCTCAGCCATATTTAATGACATTTATTGTTTTCCCTTTTGATGAAACTCTGCTGACCAGCTGCCTCATCTAATCATATATATATATATATATATATATATATATATATATATATATATTAATAATAGTTATAATGATAGAGATTGGTACATCCTCAAAATTTATTTCCTTTTATTTTACAATGTCATACAGTAAATTTTATGGTTATGATGACTTACACATGTTTCCACTGCACAAAGTATGGCCAGCTGTATATGCAGTTGGGCATAATTTTCTGTGCAGCTTTCTTCAGGGTCTTTCAACCAGCTTGGCTTGAAGTGAACTGAATTCAGTTAGTTGTTTATTGTTTATAAACAGCTAACACAGAAAATTATGCCTGATTGCATATGCAGCTGCCCATACTCTGTGCAGTGGAAAAGCATATAGGTCGTTATAACAATAAAAATATGCTGTATGACATCATAAGATAAAAGGAAATAAATTTTGAGGATGTATCAGTCTCCATATTCTCTATCATTATAACTATTGCTAAATACGGTAAAGCCAGTGCTCCTTGACTGGCTCTCGTGCCAGTGGCATGTAAAATGCACCATCCAAACGTGGTTGATGCCAGTGCCCCCTCACAGGCTCCTGTGCTGGTGGCACGTAAAAAGCACCATCCAAAAATGGTCGATGCCAGGTCTGCCTGATTGGCTCCTGTGCCGGTGGCACGTAAAAAGCACCACCCGAACATGGTCGATGTCAGTGCCCCCAATGGCTCCTGTGCTGGTGGCATGTAAAAAGGACTATTTGAATGTGATGCAAAGGCTGCCTGATCGATGCCAAAGCTGCCTGACTGACTCCCATGTCAGTGGCACATAAAAAGCACCCACTACACTCTCGGAGTGGTTGGCGTTAGGAAGGGCATCCAGCTGTAGAAACATTGTCAGATCAGAATGGAGCCTGGTGCATCCATTGGCTTTCCAGACCTCAGGCAAACTGTCCAACCCATGCCAGCAGGGAAAACAGACATTAAACGATGATAATAATGATGATGATGATGATGATGATGATGATGATGATGATAATGATGATAATGAATATACACTCAAGATAATATTGCCATCCAGTGAAGCAAACATGGAATTATCTATTGAAGGAATTTATAACTTGAGTGATAACTCCTAGTAGTCAAAGACATTAAATATGTTAAATACTAATTGATGCGGTTAACCATAACCTGGAACATGATTGAGAGCTATCATGATATCTGTCTGAATAATATATCCCTCTAAACACACATTTATATATACATTATATTGCAAAGGTTGATGGATGACTGAATTTCTATGATGTTGCTAGCAATCTGTGATTCAGTTTAGATATTTCACTTAATTTATGTGTCAATATCAGGCCAACTTACAGCAAAGAAATTAGTAATAAGGAAAGAGAGAGAGTATATATATATATATATATATATATATATATATATATATATATATATACATATATATATACATACATATATATATATATATATATATATATATATATATATATATATACAGGCGTAGGAGTGGCTGTGTGGTAAGTAGCTTGCTTACGAACCACATGGTTCCAGATTCAGTCTCACTGCGTGGCACCTTGGGCAAGTGTCTTCTAATATAGCCTTGGGCTGACCAAAGCCTTGTGAGTGGATTTGGTAAACGGAAACTGAAAGAAGCCCGTCATATATATGTATGTATATATATATATATATATATGCATGTATATGTGTGTATATGTTTGTATGTCTGTGTTTGTCCCCCCAACATCGCTTGACAACCGATGCTGGTGTATTTGCATCCCCATAACTTAGCAGTTCAGCAAAAGTGATCGATAGAATAAGCACTAGGCTTACAAAGAATAAGTCCTGGGGGCGATTTGCTCAACTAAAGGCGGTGCTCCAGCATGGCCACAGTCAAATGACTGAAACAAGTAAAAGAGTAAAAGAGTATATGCATATATACACACATATATGTACATACATACATATATATGTTTATAGATATGCATATATGGGCACAGGACGTTAGAACATAACCTGAAATACGGAAACATGAAATACAAAATACGAAAGCATGGAATACGAACTTTTTTTTTGTGAACAATTAAGGAAACAAATGGAAAACAAGACAAGCAGAATTAAAAAACGACCCTTCATCAGTTGTCGGCTGTTTTTTTACTTCATATTTTGAGCTGTAAATTTCCTGGCAAGTGTTCAGTGATCCAGGTTTCAGCATGTCTTTGAGTATCCTTGATCACTCAGCTATACAAAACTTGCAGCGCTTGCTCCCGTTAATATAGGGTCCCAGCTGCTCTAAGATCCTCCACTTAATATCATATAGGATTCATTCATCTTTGAGGTGCCACACATGGCTGGCCAGGGATGTGATTAATCATCTTTTCAGAATCCTGAAAGAGGACTGCGGTTGTGCAGGCATCGTTTGAAGACCATCTCGGCTGACCCGATATATTTTCAGGCTTGGGTATTGGTTGTGCTCACATTACTGGCACATCTTCGGTTGGCTCCAGGCCTGAAGATATTGTTGTTCCCACCAGTATTGCTGGGGCTGAAATTGGTGCTGTTATCATTATGAGGTGTGGTTCCAGCAAAATCACTGCAGCTGTTGTCATTGTGGTAGTCATCCCTGGCCATGGTGTTGGCACTGTTGTTGGTGTCATCATTGGAAATATTGGTCATGGAGATGGTAGCCTCACTGGTGCTGCTGATGTCAACATAGTCATCCTCTCCAGCTATAGTGCTGGTGCTGTGGTCGTTGGTGCCAGTGCTGGTGTTTCTGCTGCTGTTGCTGCTGTTGGTACAGTTTATGTTGGATGATCTATTGCTGCTATTACTATGGTCACCAGGTCTGGGTATCACCATAGCCTCATAGATGACTCCCTTGGCCTTGAATTGGCCTCCCACTGGACAATCATTGTACATCCTGAAAGAGCAATCGGCCTCCTACTGCATTTTATGGTTACTAGCTAATATGCTTTCCATGTTGAGTGTACAACTAAAAGAAACCCTTAGGTTGTGCCTATTGAACAAGCGTCCGTATCTATGTGTCTGAGTGAAGTATTTGTCTACGAACCTGAAGAATATTCTTCCCATACAAATTTTGATTGTTGGGTGAGAAGGGTGGGGAAAACCAAACAATGTTCCAGTGGTGCTTCCTTTTATGGGTGTTAGAACCTAGCATGTAGGAGATATACCTTGTTGTAGTAGGGGGCATCGTCATCAAAAATTTTTTGACTTGAGGATAGATTTAAGATCTTCTTGCTGACACCCTTCACTATGTTCTTGAACATGATATGGGGGTAGTAGGTGATTGATGTAGAACAGCCTCTCATATATTCACACACACACACACACATTTGTATGTGTAAAGCAACAGTTTTAGAGAAATACCATTGGTTTCATATCTAGTGTGAACTAGACATATCTTCAGTTTCTCTAAACGATAATTGTTCTCTGCAAAGAATGTTTTTTAAAAACACAAGAACACCAGTGATAGTTGAAGAAATATTCTTTTAAAAATTATGGCTAGGGGAGTTGTCTTCCTTCACTTGATAGCTAGGTTTTCCAGTTTTGAAGTGAAAATTTCCGAAAATGTGAACAACTCCCCACAACTTCCATCCTGGAGTTCAGGTAGCCTTCTGGCTCATGTTAGTTCATAAGGATTATATATCTTTCTGCCATACACAATTTACATAGCCTTGCTCCATTGCGATAGGGTCCACATGTTTCTAGTAATTTCCACCTGATTTTAAAGGGAGTATGATCATCCTTTAGGTGCCATATGTATGCTGTGAGTGTCATTGCATTGAGTCTCTCCGGCACCTTGAAAGAAAATCTGTAGTTGTTCAAGCAAATTTTAAATTTGGATTCACAAGATCCGACATAAATATATATATATATATATATATATATATATATATATATATATACACATATATATAGTAGAAATATTAGATATGGAAGATAGAGTATACTGGAAACTTTATCACAGTGATCGTTTCAACACATCCTACATTGCTCCCTCACAGGTGGAAAACTATACAATGAATTACGGTGTGTCCCACAGTGCAGAAGTATCTCTTCAGGTCATGTAAAGCAGTTTCTCATTATGTAAGTAATGTTTCACTCTTAATCTTAATGTGCTATGCTCAACATGCACAGAGGAATTCTTAACATAGATCCAGTGATGACTGTGCAATTACTGTGGATGATGCCAGGTAGCCATAGGTAGTAGATTTGCTTTGTCAGCATACCACTAGGGACATACCCAAAATACAAAATTTAAACATTAATTTTAACTTATTTATATCTATACAAAGTGTGTGTGTATAGAGTATATATGTGTATATATATGTATGTGTGTATATATATATATATATATATATATATATATATATATATATATATATATATATATATATATATATATATATATATATGTATATATATATATATATATGTATATATATATATATATATATGTATGTATGTATGTATGTATGTATGTATGCATGCTGATGACCTTACTCTTATAGCTGAATCACTACCAGAACTAGAGAAGAAGTTTCAGGTATGGAAGCAAAGTAGAATCAAAGGGCCTTAGAGTTAATTTTGCAGAACCAAAGTCTTAGTAAGTAGGAAGGCAGACAAATCACAAATCCCTTCAGGTAGATGGCTTGCTCAATCTGTAGAAAAGGTGTAGGTAGAAATTCCATAAGATGCACCCATTGTAAGCTTTGGACACATATGAGATGCAGCAATATCAGCGGAAATTTAACAGAGAAACTAGCTTTATATGCGGAAGATGCACAAGTACAATAAACACTGAAAATGGGCAGAAAATAGACTGCAAGCTAAAGGTAGTGACCAAGTTAGTACTGGAGGTTTATGCACTGAGAGCATAGCTGTGAGAATAAGATTAGGAAGGGCACAGTTCAGAGAGCTCCTACCCCAGAGGGCCTCTCTCTGAGAGTGAAAGGCAGATTGTTTGATGCCTGTGTGTAAATAGCTATGCTGCATGGCAGTGAAACACGGGCTATGACAGCCGAGGACATGCATAGGCTTGAAAGAAATGATGCCAGTATGCTTCGCTGGATGTGCATACACGACAGAATGTAAGCATCTTGAGAGAAAAGTTGGAAAAAAAGAGGAATCAGATGTGGTGTGCAAGAGAGACAACTGCACTGGTATGGTCATGTGATGTGTATGGACGAGGACAGCTGTGTAAAGAAGTGCTGATCTCTAACAGTGGAGGGAACCCGTGGAAGAGGTAGACTCAGGAAGATATGGGAAGAGGTGGTGAAGCATGATCTTCAAACTTTGAACCTCAAGGAGATAATGACTTGTGACCAAGACCTTTGACGATGTGCTGTGCTTGAGAAGACTCATCAAGCATGCAGAGAGTGAATGTGTGCTCTTCTTTGCTGTCATGTCTCACGAATTAACCTTTTTTGGACTAAATAGTGACTGGTGATGAGAAATAGGTTCTCTATAAAATGTTAAGTGCAGAGAACAGTAGGTTGGGAAAGGAAAAACACAGGCACCCCAGGCTAAAGAAGGTCTTCACCCACGTAAAGTTTTGTTATTTGTTTGGTGGGGTATGAAAGGTTTAATCCATTTTGAAATTTTAAATCCAAACCAAACAATAACAAAGGAGATATACTGAAAGTAGTTTGAATGGCTTAAGTGAGTGCTAGACGAAAAACGACCATCTTTGGTTTCAAGATGAAAGCTGTTCTTCCATTTGGATAATGCTCAGTCACATACAACAAGGATGACATTCCAAAGGCTGGAGCAATTTGAATGGGAAATGATGCTCCACCCACCATATTCACTGGACATTGCCCCCTCTAATTATCATTTATTCCGCAGTCTTCAAAATCATTTGGATGGAAAAAATATGAATTCTGTAGACAAGGTCAGAACAGTACTGGAGTATTTTTCATCACGGACAAGTGAATTTTTGAAGAGGGGCCTTGCAAGTCTACCAGATAGATGGAAGAGCATTGCAGAAAATGAATGAGAGTATATTTTAGATTAAAAAAGAACTTTGTTTATCTTAATTCTGAAAAATAAAAGAAGTATAAAAAGACTGCAATATTTTGGGGCTGACTCAATGTGTGTGTGTGTGTGTGTGTGTGTGTGTGTGTGTGTGTGTGTGTGTGTGTGTGTGTGTGTGTGTGTGTGTGTGTGTGTGTGTATTAATTAGAGTTAATGTATGAAGCAGGTACATGAAGCAGTATTGAATGATCAGCTATGAATACTGTAATAATGTTCTCACAAATAAGATCAGCAAATAATACATTCACTGATGTGAGCAAGGCTTAGTCAACCTGGAATTAGTTAACTAGAGGTACACAAAACATTTCTGAATGAAGACATGCATGTACAATCATGTACACTTGGATGTGGGAAAACCTTTCACTGTGGAAATAGTTTGGGAGAAAATTTTCTTCACAGACAATATGTGTGAAAGCAATGAATGACATCATTGGATCTAAGACACATGGTTTTTTGCATTGTTACATTTCATCAGCAATGAATACTAAATCAGTCCTCCACAGCCATGTAAGAACCACTGTTTTTTTTTTATATATAAGAATAGCAAATAGTATGTTTTGTTGATGTGCATAAAGCTTAGTCAAAGTGGAATTTATTAACTAGAGGTGCATCAAGCAACATTAAATTAAATATATGGGTGTGTTGTGTTTGTTTCTGTTTGTATGCATGTGTATATATGTCTGTGCATGTATATGTAAGTTTATATATGCATATGTATATTTGTGTGCCCTCAACTACAAACTTGGTGAGGTGGAGGGAAATTAGATAACCTTACATTCTCACTCTGCGAAGGCAAGCAAACAGTCAAACATGTCCAGGGCTCATGTAGAGTGGTGCTAGCTCAAGAGAGGTACATATGGAAATACAATTAAGTGCTTAAAAGAGATCTTATATAAGAGAGGGAAGCTGATGCCATTAGAAGCTCTGCAAGTGTTCTGTACAGCAGTGAGCAAGAAACTGGATTATGGTATCAGGGTCTTGATGGAACAGATGACTTGGAATTCACAGCAGAGCTTCTAGGATGGAAAAATCACTGACATCACCAACAAGAGTGGTATGAGACTGGGCATTGTACCTTACCTCACTTTCATCAAAATAAGTGATTCTGGCTGAACTCACTATGCCATATGAAAGCAGAATGGCAGAAGCCTACCTACATCTACAACTCTGAAAATATAACATCTTAGCCATCAAATTGAGAGAATCTGGCTTCTAAACCAAAGTCCTTGCCACAGAGATGGATGCAAGAGAGCTTATAGACAAATCTGCCTATGGTCTCACGAAACAGTTCTCAATTTCTGAGAGTAAGAGAACCAGAGCAAGACAGAAGCAGCAGAAAAGAGTTCCAATTGTATCTGGTCAGGAGAATAGGAGTGAATTTCAGAAAGCATAACTTGACCCAGAGTCATTTGGCTCCTTAGACAGAAGTGGTTACAACACCCAAGATATCTTGGCTCTGGGGCATCTTGACCATCCAGGTGGGTTGCAATACAGACAGTAGCACAGAATATGGCAGCTGAGAGATATCCAGGAGGCAATGGTTGAGATGAGGTCCCCTTAAAGTGTAAGGAGTTATGAGCAGACATTTGCATAAAGTGGGGAGAGGGTACTTCCCTGAAGACCTTCTGGTCAGCTCTCTCTAGAGTTTCTTACTCTCTGTTTATGTATCACTCTACCTGCCTGTCTGCTTGCAGTTATTGTTACTATTATTAGTATTATTATTATTATGGGCAGAAATATGTAACTCCCACAATCCTACCCATAATGATAGTAGTAACAACAACTCTGATGAAAGCAATATTAATAGCAGAGAACAGTGACAATATTAGTCAAAATTAAAGGGGTTAATAACAACTCTGGTAATAATAATAATAATAATAATAATAATAATAATAATAATAATAATAATAATAATGATAATAATAAACTTGTTTCAAAACATGAAAGCAAGAAAGCATCTTACTCAGTAAGAAAACAGGCAAAGGAATATCTAAGTGAATTCCAATTACAAATTCAAGAATTAGATGAACTAGAAACACCTGCAGAAAAAGCTAAGCACTTGAAAACCTGTGCTAAAATTGCTGCCTTAGATATTATGACTGATAAATGACATGGAAAACCTCTCAATGGCAAATACCTAAAGAGAGCGAATAATGCAGATGTTGACAAAGCCCTTACCCATCAATGGCTAATGGCCTTTGGCTTGAAATCAGAAACAGAGGGGTTTATCATAGCAGCCCAATGCCTACCTACAAAGAACTACCAGGCCAACATTAAAGAACGGTAGCTCCCCATTATGTTGTATATGCCAAAAACAACATGAGACCATCGATCATGTTGTCTCCATGTGCAGTCTGCTTGCGCCTACAGAGTATCTCAACAGGCATGATAAAGCTGCACAATATATTCACTGGGTAATATGCAAAAACCTGAACTTGCCCCATGATAAAAACTGGTGGGAACACAAACCACCCCCAGTACTTGAAAATGATCACATCGCACTCCTCTGGAACTTCACCATTCAAACTGACAGAAAGATAGATGCAAATAGGCCAGACATCATACTGAAAGACTTCAGACAAAAATCATGCCTCCTCATTGATATGACTGTCCCAATCGATATAAACATATCTGTCAAGACCTACCAAATACTGAGCAAATATAAAGATCTTGAAATAGAAATTGCAAAATGTGGAACCTGAAGACTAAAACAATACCTATTGTCATAGGTGCCCTGGGAATGACAGCGAAACGGGCTGATTACTACCTAGCTCAGATAACAGGAAACCCCAAAATGGCTGAAGTTCAAAAGATAGTGCTCATGGGAACTGCCCATATCCTACCTAAAATACTGTCTATGTGATCTCAAATTTTAAAGCAAACACATAATTTTCTTATGGTTTCTTAAACATTCACTTGAACAAAACTGTACAAATTCAAATATATGGTACCCTAGGCATAACACCTACATGAACTTCTAAATTGTTGTCTCTTGAGATCTCTGGGTGAGACTTGGATCCAACTTGTACAAATGCAAAGCAAAAGTCAAACATAAAATAATAATAATAATAATAATAATAATAATAATAATAATAATAATAATAATAATAATAATAACAATAACAATAACAATAGCAATAACAACAACAACAACAACGACGACAACAACAACAACAACAACAACAACAACAACAACAACAACAACAACAACAACAACAACAACAACAACAACAATAATAATGCCCTGATGCAGTACCAGGCAGTGGCTCTCATGGCTTCTGATCTTAACTGATTGGAAGTGTTATCATGTACATTGCTTTGCCTTAGTATAAAAGATGGGCTACACCAAATGTTCTGCTCAATACCACAGATTTGCTTGTCAGTTGTTTGACCTTAATCAGTTGAGCATGTCCCTTAGTGGCTGATGATACATGCATCTCTGATCCCAAGCAGAAGTAGTGGGGGAGCATCATAGCCATGTGTTGAGAGGAATTGTTTGGGGTTTGGATAATTCACCTTTGGAAAAATGGGTGTTTTGTTCAACATCCTTAAACAACCCTTATTCAGGGACCTTTTTAACGGGATAGGCTATTCAACCTGAAGAAAATTCTAACTGGGCCCCACCTGCAAGGTCATGTACTGTTTATCTTGATATGAGATCATCTTGTCATGCTCAGACGGGTAGTCATGATGGTTATACTGGGCTCCATATATTTTACCACAGTGTCACTTTGATGGCATGCACTGCTCTCTCACTTAATAATAATAATAATAATAATAATAATAATAATAATAATAATGTCCGGCTCCAGCCTGTCGATATCCAGAAAGGGACCACCACACAGTGTAGATGGAGCAAGCAAATTAATACTGTAGTCATGGAGTGTTACTACCTGAGCAACCTAGCAGATGAAAATGGTGCTCAAATTAGGGGTTACCGACAACGTATGTATGATCATTGGAGAGAAAAGGAATTGTTTCAACTCATGGAACAGAGACTATGTGATCAAGCCAGAGCAATAAGAAAAAATTGTTGGTTCACAAAAGTAGAGCTTGAAGCTTTCAAAAGACGGGTCATGGAAAATAGCAGCAGAGATAACAATGAAAATAGAGTTCTTACTAATAATAAGAGTAATACCATAGCACAGGAAAAGAGCAGTGGTAGTTTACTTGATGAAAGACATATAGATGATCTAAAAGAAGACAATAAGACTAATGGCGACATGACAGATGAACAAAAGGCAATCCACGACAGAATAAAGGTAAGAGTACAGGAGAACGATAGCAACATTATTTGCAACCTTAAAACGCTTGATCGATGGAAATTGAATCAAGAAACAAAAAATGTCAATGAAATTCTGAAATACATCAGAACAAACATCACAGAAACAAATAATTTGATCAAGGCAGCAAGTATTGCTGTAGCAGAAAACGAGGGTGTTGATGTTAAGAAAAAGAAACATAATGGGAGTGACAAAAGAAAAGATCCACGGTGGAAAAGAAGAATCCAGGCAGGGTTAGACATGCGCTCAAAGGAAATTTCTGTGTTAGACCGAAAAGAGAAAGGGGAGCTTAAAAGCGAACAAAAATACAGGGCGCTGAAAATGGAGTATAATATTGAAAGAAAGGACCTGAAAGTAGTAGTGGAGGAAAGTAGTAGTGGAGGAAAGTATTAGTGGAGGAAAGTAGTAGTGGAGAACTGAAACAGCACCTCGTTGCATAGAAAGCAAAGATGGCAAGATATGACCAAAGAATGAAGGGTTACCACCAGAATAGGTTATTCAGAGTAGATCAGAAGAGATTCTATAAAGAAATAAATGGAGGGTGTACAGATGAAAAGTTGATACCAGTTTGCCACTTATGTGGAAGTTATTGACTGGAATACTCGCAGAGTCAATGTACGAACATCTGGAAAAAATGGAGTCCTGCCACATGAGCATGACTACAGTATTAATTTGCATACGTAAGTGCAGAGGTACCAAGAATCAATTCCTGATAGACAAAACTGTACTTAGAGACTGCAAGAGGAGGAAAAGTAACTTAGCTATGTCATGGATCAACTATCATAAGGCGCATGATATGATCCCACATTCTTGGATTATGGAGTGTATGAACCTATTTGGTATTGCATCAAATGTTGAGTGATTGTTTGAAAAAAGTATGGCGAATTGGATGATGGACCTGACAGCATATGGAAGAAGTTTAGGGAGAGTCGAAATTAGGAGGGGCATCTTCTAAGGGGACTGCCTGTCCCCACTGATCTTTGTACTGTGAATGATATCACTAACACTGATTCTGAGGAAAGCAAAAGCTGGGTATGTATTTAAAAGCCGCCAGCAAAAAGCCAACCATTTGTTATTCATGGATGACCTCAAACCTTATGGTAAAGATGAAGTCCAAGTCAGTTCCCACATTGATACGGTGTATACCTTCAGTGCTGATATCAGAATGGAGTTTGGACTGAGAAAGTGTGGTGTGTTAGTCTTGAAGAGAGGCAAAATCAAATGTATGGACAGGTTAATGATACTGTCGGGGGAGGTTATGAAACAGATAGAAGAGATGGGTTATAAGTACTTGGGGATTTTGGAAATGGATAAATTGATGGGGAAAGAAATGACAAAAAAATTTATGGTGAAGTACTTGTGCAGACTGAGACTGATCCTTAAGTCAAAATTAAATGCATGGAATAAGATCAAAGCTATCAACACCAGGGTGGTTTCACTCCTTAGATATGGAGCAGGGGTAATCGCATGGACAGTAGATGAACTAAACAGCTTAGACAGAAACAAGGAAGTTGCTAACTAGATATGGGTCACTCCACCCCAAAAGTGACACAAACAGACTGTATGTACCAAGAAAAAGAGGGGGAAAAGGACTTATTGGATGTGAACACTGCATTAGAGCAAAAGAAAACAACATAGCATGGTATGTAAAAAATGCCACAAAACCGCTATTATTAGAAGTAGGAAGGTCAGGCTTGTGTAGGATGAAAGATTTCAAAGATAAAGCACTATACAGGAAATTGAAAACAAATAAAACTGAAAATAGGTGGGTAAAGAAAAGAATGCATGGTCAATTTCATAGAGATGTTGAAGATAAGACAGACAGAGAAAAAAGATGGTTGTGGATGACTAAAAGTGATTTAAAACCGGAAATGGAGGCTCTATTCTGTGCTGCTCAAGAGCAAGCACTGAGAACAAACTACATAAGATACAGATTAGACAACACAGCAGAAAGTGATAAGTGCAGAATCTGTGGACAAAACGATGAGACCGTATAGCATATTACCTTCCAATGTACGTCACTAGCCCAGAAGGAATATAGGAGATGCTGTGACAATATAGCCAGGCTTGTCCATTGGACACTCTGCAACAAGTATGGACTTGACAGAGCAAAAAATTGGTACGACCACAAACCTGAAGGCATCGTTGAAAACAGAAATGCAAATATCCTATGGGATTTCATGATTCAGTGCAAAGGCAATTATAATAATAATAATAATAATAATAATAATAATAATAATAATAATAATAATAATCATAATGCCCTGATGCATACCAAACTTTTGATCTTAACTGATTAGAATTGTTTTGTATTTGTTTTGTCTTGGTATAAAAGATGGGCTACAGCAAATATTCTGTTCAATGTCACAGATTTGCTTGTCAGTTGCTTGACCTTAACCAGTTGAGCATGTCTCTTAGTGGCTGACGATATGTGCATCTCTGATTATGAGTAGAAGTAGTGGGGGAGCATCATAGCCGTGTGTTGAGAGGAATTCTTTGTGATTTGAATAATTCACCTTTGGAAACATCATCCTTAAACAAACCTTACTCAGGGACCTTTTGAGCAGGATGAGCTACTCAACCTGAAGAAAATTCTAACTAGGCTCCACTTGCAAGGTCATGCACTGTTTATCTTGATATGAGATCCCCATGTTGCATGCATATGGTTGTGATGTATGTGCCTAGTGTACCCTTATCAGACAGGTAGTCATGATGGCTATATTTGGCTTCATATATTTGTACCCCAGTGTCACTTTGACAGCATGTGCTGCTCTCTCACTCAATAATGATAATCCTTTCTACTGTAGACACAAGTACAAAGCCTGAAATTTTGTAAGGAGTGGGTAGTAGATTACATTGACTCAGTGCTCAACTAGTACTTATTTCATTGTTCTCAAAAGGATGAAAGGTAAAGTCGGACTAAGTGACATTTGAAATGCTGCTAAGCATTTTGTCTGGTATGCTAATGATTCTACCAGCTCACTGCCTTAATGATTATAATAATAATCTTTTCTGCTATAAGCAAAAGGCTTGAAATTTTGAGGGAGGAGGCTAGTTGATAATGTTGACCGCAGCACTTAACTGACATGTATTTTATTGATCATTAAAGGATGAAAGGCAAAGTTTATGCAGTTCTATATTTAAGAGATGAGGAATTATGTACATTATTTACATTTGACAGATATTTGTCCTCATCTTGTTTGTTGTAAACACAATGTTTTGGCTGATATAGCCTCCAGCCTTCATATTTTGTGAAGCCTGTCCTCATTGTTGTCACCAGAGTTGAAATGAAGGATTTTCAGCAATACCAAAAACCAATCACACAGTATTGTCTCTGCAAGGAAAGATGTTGTAGTTGTGGGATCCCCGCTCCAATATGAAGTGAGTGTCAGTTTCTGCACAATACTCATTAAGATGAATAATGCAAAGAAAACTTTGTCACCAGTAGTTGAAAACCATTCAGTGTCAAAACCAGTCGTTAAAAACCATTCAGGTACAAAACCAAACTACATCTCATCTAGTTTAATTCTATTTCTCATCAACTGAGTTACAACCCTCTCAGTAACTTTCATGACTTGGTTTAGCAATTTAAAGTTTGATACCTTTGCAATTGTTTCTATCTAAGGCATCACCTTTTCCCTAGTTGCAGCTAACTATATAATACTACTACACCAGTCATTGGGGATGATACTTTCCTAAATAACCTGATTAACTATACGGTGACTAAGCTGTATCCTACACTATCGGAAATTTTAATCATCTCGGCAGTGATTCCTGATGGCCTAGGGGCTTTCCCTGTCTTCTTGTCCTTAATTATCTATTATGCTGCTATCACTCTGACAGCTGGTCCCTCAATTGGTTTGATATTTGGTAGACACTCCTTCATTTTCCTCCCATTCATTTTCCATATTTAGTAACCTTTCATAGTAACACTTCTAAGGAACTAGGGCTAAGTATTTTTTGTCATACCATGAGTTGGCATTATCTATCTTTTTTCTGGTCCTTTCTGTGCTGTTCCAGGATTTACTCCTGTATAGCGGGCAGATCCCCTTTGCATCACTCTCTATGATGACTTTATACTTAGCCTTGGCTCCTTTGTACACTCTAATCCTGTCCCTTTGGTTGTTCTCTGGCTACAACCAAAGGACAGGATTAGAGTCCAAAGCCATCATAGAGAATGATGCAAAGGAGATCTGCCCGCTATACAGGAGTAAATCCTGGAATAGCACAGAAAGGATGAGAAAAAGATAAATAAGGCCAGCTCATAGCATGACAACACAAAATACCAGCGTGTCATGTTCATTGATGCTACCTCTGGCGACGAACTAGCATACTTTTTAGAAAAACATTTGATAAGGCCAATCTATTGATTAAAGTAGTAGAAAGACCTGGTGCCTCTGTAAAATCCCTGATCTGTAGAACCTATCCCTTTGATAAGTCCACATGTACAGAGAACAATTGCATTGTATGTAGGATAAACCCACAGGTAAGGAATAGGAATATAGTGTATAGCTTTTGATGTATCGAGTGACAGAGCAGAAGAATGACAATTACTTACATTGGAGAGACAGCATGCAGCATAGGAGAGCATATAGGTGAACACTGGTGAGAGCTCAAAGAAGAGAAAGGATCATCAGTGCTCTATCAACATGCTCAAGCAGAACATAGAGGCTCACTCAGTCAATAGCATAGAGGTCAAAGTATTAACACTGCATAGAACTCACATGACACTGAGACAGATCACAGAGGCTACACACATAGCAATAGACAGACTGAGCCTCAACAGAAAATATGAATGGAACAATAACACCCACCACCACACCACACAGCATGATAACTAAAGACTGAAGGGAGAAAAAAAAAACAGATATAAACTGCATAATACACATACAATAGACATATATGCACATACCTATGATAAATATAAAAAAATTAGAGACATTAAAAAACTGTATAAAGGGCACAGATATAAACAACATAGGAAGTGAACCCATACAACCCACAAACACACATATAGTAACTTCACAGACAGCCACAATAATATCAACAATATGACTGACAACAATGGCAACAGCAACAACCACAACTACCATGATGGTGGCAGTGTGAGAGAACACACAAACACAGTAATTTATAAGAACAATACATAGAGTCGAGTTAAATGGCAGCAGCAGTGGCAACGGGGTAGGAGATGGGGCTGAGGGGAGGGTCATAGGGCTACTATGAACAATGATACACACACAAACACAGATGCATGTGCATATTAGGATACACATCATAGAAGAACAGAATGGAATAAGCAGATCAAAAAGATGGAAAGTCTCACTGAAAAGATCACAGATGTGTAACAAAAGATTTCTGGACAATGGACATGAGTTAGAATAAGAACAGTAATAAACAAGTGTAGAATGAATACATAGTGCATGTGTTTATTTGGCAAAAATAAAAATAAAATGACCATCCTGAAATACAGCAATACCTGTTTCAACATATGACTTCACTTCAGGAATCTTGCAACACAAATTCATAAACACACACACACACATATATTAAAAAAATTTAGGTTCAAAGTGAATATGGTACTTAAGTTTAGGCACCAGAATTAAGTATGGTATTATCCATACAATTCCAAAATAAGGTAATTAAAATCAAAATAAGCAACAAGGATATCCAAAGTTAATGCAATACGATCATTTCATGCGACTCCATTTATTTAAGCAATGTGATCATTACATCAAATGTAAAATGCAGAGCAATCCTCAGCTGCACAAAGATATAGAAATTTATTGAAATTTCATTTCAACAGAAGGACATATTTTTATAACTACATTTAAACTTTCCAAGTAGAAAGGAAGAATACAAAAAAACATTTTGACTTAACCAGACCATACAGGCTAGTAATTAATTCTAAATCAAATTTTAGTAAGTCTAGTTATGCTGGGATATTCAATAACAGAATGATCAGATTTGGCTTTTCTGTTTCTCCTAACTTATTCAGGATCATTTCTTCCTTTAACAATAAAAATCTAAATCTTTACTAGAAGAATTTAACCTCCTCTACTACTAACACTAACCCCAGTTATTCAAATAGCTCTGTATCTTCTACCAAGGATTCTCATACTCACACAAACTCTTCCTCTATCAACACACATACACATAACAATAGTACACCTATTAGTAACAATTGTAACTGTAGAAACTCTAACACCTGTGAGGTTACAGGTAATTATAAAATGAAAAATGTATATAAAGCTACTATTACAACACGATATCTCTAGGTTTCATTATATAGGTTGCATGCAGACCCCTCTTAAATTACGTTTGAATAATCATAAATCATCTTTTAATGATCCTCGGAAAGAAAGTAGCACTAGTTTATCCAAAAAGGTATGGCAACTTAAAAGAGACAACATAAATTTCTCAATTTCTTGGAATATTGTTTCTTCTGCCCCCTCTAATAGGATTAGAAATAGAATGTGCCTTTTATGCCTTGAAGAATCTTACATAATTATAAAAATGAATGGTTCTATCTTAAATTCGAGAGACGAGTTTCCTCTTGTAAACATGTCCAAATTTCCTTTCATTAACCTTAAATAATCTTATTTTTTACCTCTTTTTCATTTTCTTATTAGTTCTTATTACACTCTTAGGTTATGTGTATGTATGTATTCTCTGTGTGTGCATGTATGTTTGTATGTGCACTTGCGTGGGTATGTTTATGCACTTGTGCTCCTGTTTTATATGTATGTGTGTATATATATATGTATGTATATGTGTGTACGTGTATGTATGTGCATATATATATATGTACATATGTATATATTTGTGTGTGTGTATTATGTGTATGTATGTGTATGTATACTTATATATGCATGTATGTATATATATATATATTCGCATGTAGGTATATCTACATGTTTTACTTGTTTTTGTGTTTGCGCATGAATGTATTTAATGTTTTTGTCTACATGTGTATATACAGGTATATGTAGGTGTGTATGCATGTATACTTGTTTTTGTCTGTATGTGCATGTTTCAGTGTATGAATACATTAACATGCATGCATATATGTGTGTACATCTGTGTGCATATATATGTATTTCTATATGTTTTTTATATATGTTTTTTCTTTGGTGTATGTATTTATTTATTTATATATATATGTATATATGTATGTATATATATATATATATATATATATATATATATATATATGTACACATGTGTGAGCAAGTACATGTGTGTGTTTGTAGGTGTGTATGTATATATATATATATATATATATATATATCATCATCATCATCATCATCATCATCGTTTAACGTCCGACTTCCATGCTAGCATGGGTTGGACGATTTGACTGAGGACTGGTGCAACCGGATGGCTACATCAGGCTCCAATCTAATTTGGCAGAGTTTCTACAGCTGGATGCCCTTCCTAACGCCAACCACTCAGAGAGTGTAGTGGGTGCTTTTACGTGTCACCCGCACGAAAACGGCCACGCTCGAAATGGTGTCTTTTATGTGCCACCCGCACAAGAGCCAGTCCAGGGGCACTGGCAACGATCTCGCTCGAAAACCCTACAAGGCCAGTCAGGCGGTACTGGCAACGGTCACGCTTAGGACGGTACATCTTATGTGCCACCCACACAAGAGCCAGTCCAGGGGCACTGGCAACGATCTCACTTGGCTTGCCGGGTCTTCTCACGCACAGCACATTTCCAAAGGTCTCGGTCAGTAGTCATCGCCTCGGTGAGGCCCAATGTACGAAGGTCTTGCCTCACCACCTCAGCCCAGGTCTTCCTGGGCTTACCTCTTCCACGGGTTCCTTCAACTGTTAGGGAGTGGCACTTTTTCACGCAGCTATCCTCATTCATTCTCACCACATGTCCAAACCAGCGCAATCGTCTCTCTTGCACACCACTACTGACGCTTCTTATGTTCAGCTTTTCTCTCAAGATACTTACACTCTGACGGGTATGCACATTTACATTACACGTCCAGCGGAGCATACTGGCTTCATTCCTTGCGAGCTTATGCATGTCCTCAGCAGTCACAGCCCATGTTTCACTGCCATGTAGCATGGTTGTTCGTACACATGCGTCATACAGTCTGCCTTTTACCCTGAGTGAGAGTCCCTTTGTCGCCAGCAGAGGTAAGAGCTCTCTAAACTTGGCCCAGGCTATTCTTATTCTAGCGGTTACACTTTCAGCGCACCCACCCCCACTACTAACTTGGTCACCTAGATAGCGGAAGCTATCAACTACCTCTAGTTTTTCTCCCTGGAATGAGATAGAAGTTGTTTCCTGTTTGTTTACAGTGTTTATTGCACCTGAACATCTGCCACATACAAAAACTAACTTTGTAGTTAATCTGCCTTTGATATTGCTGCACCTCTTATGTGTCCATAGCTTGCACCGGGTACATCTTATAGAGTTACTACCTACTCCTTTACTGCATACTGAGCAGGGCCATCTACCTGAAGGGGTTTGTGTTTTATCTACCTTCCTACTTATTAGGATTTTGGTTTTTGCTAGGTTGACTCTAAGGACCTTCGATTCTAGTCCTTGCTTCCACACCTTAAACTTCTCCTCTAGTTCTGATAGTGACTGCGCAATTAGTGCAAGGTCATCAGCATAGAGGAGCTCCCAGGGGCAACCTGTCTTGAATTTCTCTATGCATGTATGTGTGTGTGGTTATATAGCTGTATATGTGTGTGTATGTATGTGTGTATATGTATACATATTTATTTATATTTATATTAATAATAATAAAGGAGTTACGACGCAAAAACGTATATATTAAATGAATAATATAAAGAATTCATTAAGAGACTTAATAAATATCTTCAGGAAAAATAAATATAACACCAGAAAACTACATTCGGTTTAAAAATACAAACCGTTCATGGCGAAAAAATTTCACAATTACAAAAACCGAAAAAATTTTTTTTTTTTTCTAAAAGAACACTATTTGTCATAAAAAATTTTTAAATATATATATATACACATAAGTATTATACATATACATACACAAACATAAATACACACACACATACATACACACCTATATACTTATAAACACAGATACATATATAAACACACACATATATCACACATTAAAACAAAATACGTCCAAGGGAGGTAACGCTAGCCATATACATATCTATAAATATATGTAAAAACACACAAATATATATATATATATATATATATATATATATATATATATACATATGCGCGTGCGCACATGCACTTACATGCATGCACCCGCATGTGTGCCCGTACACACACACACATATGTGCATGCGCGCACACACGTGCACGCTCACATGCATATGCATGCATACACATACATACAAAGTTCTCAAACCATATACACATACACACACACACATATACACACACACACACACACATATACACACACACATCCACATATATGTTTATATACGTCTTATGTAAATACGTATATTTTTATTTTACTTGTATCTTTCCTGTATGTGTATGTGTGAGCGTATGTGTATGTTGTGTATGTGTCTATGTATGTATATGTGTATGATTGTATATCCTTATGTGTTATGTGTATACATTTTTTCTATTACTTGTAATTTTATAATAATTTTCTCCTTCCTATATTCGTTTTTTCCAACTTTTTTCTGATTGTCTCCCCTACCCCGGGCTAGTTTTTGAGTAAGGTAACTATCTTGAGTACACCAGCCAGTCTTGTCTGTGATCAATAGTTTTTCCTTGTTAAGTTCACTTTGGTTTTTATCTCTGCTTGTATGTACTTAAATATTGTAACTTTTTTCAAACATTGTCTTGCCTATCACTTTTAGCCTTGTGTAAAATATATATATATAGGCAGTCTGCAAAACATTAAAAGTTCTCAATCCCTGGTGTAATGCACCAGATTACCTGATAACATTCTAGCTACTGTAGCACAGTTGTGGAGAGTGTTCACTGTCATTCCTCCATATGTCACCTAAAATAAACATCATGAGGTAGTAGACAGTTGTTGGTAACTCTGCTGATGATGCATTCATCTACAGATGAATGTTTGAATAGATTTTCACTGTCTTTCCAGACTAAACAGAATTATTGGTAAGTGTTGTCTTGTAAAGTCAACCACACTGTATAACAGTCAATAGTAAATATTACTATAATCAGCATTAGTATGTGAGAGAGGTCTCTGACAGTTTAGAAGAATTGTATTTAGTGCAATTTACTGAAGAAAATGTTGATTATAGTCATCTCTGGAAAGAAAAACCATTCAAATGATTACATTTATTTTACTAATAGCTTAACTTACCTGATTACCCCATTTCCAATGTGGACCTCGCATCACATAAACTCCAGGCTTCAAGTTGTCTAGAAATTCTTTCGTGCAACCCACTATAAAAGAAAATATTATCTCATTTTTGAAGGGCACAAATGGAAGTTTGAGAGGAAAGTGTATTGTCTGTTACATTAAAGAACATGATTAGAACCTTTTTCAATACACTGGTTTCTTATTAAACTCTATGCCAGTGATTCCCAAGGTGGGGCGTACGCCCCACTGGTGGGGCCTGAGAAAATTCAGGTGGGGCGCGGGGCATAGACGTGGGCTGTGAAAATATTTGTACATGACGAGCGGTCATCGCAGGCACAACCTTAGATTCCGTCTTTCCTTTGAAGCCTCCACATCGGAAACTCTCGCACCCCAGCGAGACAAAGAAGATCCCGCACTGAGCAATAAACTTACGCGCATCCCTATACATGTAGCATGAATCACTACTGGCAGTAAATGATGCATGAAATTTTCATCGACAGGAACTGCTGACATTACTATTCAGATAAGCCAATCAATTGCCTCAATTAGTTTATACTGAAGAGTGCGCGCATCTAAGCTTTGTTATAACCGCCGGCAAAAAATAGTCTATAAATTGGGGTTAAACCACAGCTCTTTATTTCAACATAAACTATGCAGTGATTTTTTCAAGTCAGCAGCCAACTCAGCTCAGGTGACTCGTTGTTGCCGGTTGTTTCCACGAATCACTTTCTTTTCACACTGCAAAATTCATCGTCTCCATCGCTTTCTTGGATTTGTGTCATCTCCCGAGACTTTCAATACTGTACCTTTCAATTTTAATATCTTTTGTTAGCCCTATTGAAAATGAGCAAACCAAACAAGAAGAAGACTCGTCAATACGCGGTGGAGTTTTTGAAGTTTGGATTCATTCCTGATGAGCATGATGAGCGTAAACCGTTTTGCTTATTATGTAATCAGACGATGAGCAATGAGTCAATGAAGGCAGGTAGGCTGGAAGCGCACTTAAAGGTAAGACATCCTAATAATTCTAATTTAGATTTGGAATACTTCAAATCATTGAAAGAAAAATTTAAAAACCGAACAAAACTCACTTCACTATTTCATGCAAAACAAGCGCCTCATACTCGTGCCCTTGAAGCCAGCTACGAAATCTCCTTGCTTATAGCAAAACATGGAAAGAATCACACTATTGGAGAGCAACTGATTAAACCTGCTATCTCAATATTCTTAAAAACTGTATTACAAAAAGATGATGGAGATATCAGGACTATGCCACTCAGTAATAACACTGTCTCAAATAGAATAGATGAAATGGGGCAAGATGTTGAAAGCCAGCTCATTGAGAAATTAAAATTGCGTAAGTTTTCATTACAAATGGACGAATCCACAATCCGGGACAGTGAGGCTCTGTTATTGACTTATGTGAGGTATATTGACCACGAGGAGTTTCAGGAAGAGATGCTGTTCTGCGAATCGTTTGAAACCACCACAACTGCAAATGATATTTACATCAAAATCAAACATTATTTGGATGCAAACAAAATACCAAAGGAAAACTTACTGGCATGTGCGGCAGACGGTGCACCTGCCATGATGGGCAAGAATACGGGATGCTTAAAAATGATGAAGGATGAAAATCCAAACATGTTGACTGTCCATTGTGTAATACACCGAGAAAACTTGGTTGCCAAGAAATTGTCCCCTGTTCTTAACAAGATTCTTCAAAGTGTGATCAAGTGTGTCAACAGCATTAAAGGAAATTCTAAATCTGAACGTCTTTTTAAGCAGTTTTGTATAAATCAAAGTGCCGAACATGTTCGATTATTGCTTCATACAGAAGTAAGATGGCTATCAAGTGGAAACTGCTTAAAGAGGTTCATGGAATTATTTGATCAGATTAACGACTTTCTTAGTGATAAATGTGAAATGAAATTGCTGTCAACAACGGATGGAAAAGCATTTGTCAGTTATTTGACAGACATATTTGAGAAACTTGGAAACTTGAATAAACAACTTCAAGGTGCAAACATGACACTTATTGATGCAAAAGCAAAGATTTTTGGATTTATTACAGCTCTCGAATTATGGAAAAAGAAATTTTCCAAAAGAAATTTCAGTGAACCTTACTGGTTGAGTAAATGTGAAATAACGAATGATGCTGGCATTGTAATTATTGATCATTTAAATATCTTGATAAAGGATTTCAATGACAGATTTTGCGATTTAAAGGCAATGAATTTTCCTTCTTGGTTAACTCAACCGCTTCTGATTAACGTTTCTGATGCTACAATCCAATACCAAGAAGAGTTATCAGAATTACAACATGATGAATCAGTGAAGACTTTGTTTAAATTGAAAGGTACAAAGATGTGGCTATATGACGAGGTTGAAAGAAAATATCCTAAAATTTCTACATCAGCGAGAGAGCTACTGATTCCTTTCCCTTCGTCTTATTTGGTCGAATGTGGTTTTAGTGCAGTTGATAATTTGCTCGAAGCCAAGAGAAACCGGCTTGAGATTACAAAACGTGGCGATTTATGACTGAAATTAACAAAGTTGTCTCCTCAAATTAAAAACTTGTGCTGTATGCATCAAGCACAGGGTTCTCACTAAATTAGTCGAGCTGACCGTCAAATAATTGAACTGAAAAAACGTGTTTCTTTATTCTTTATAAATTGACATTTTTTAAAAACATGAGAAATCGTAATAATTTTATCGATTTATTGGGTGTTATGCACTTTCAGTGCCTGTCGTTTCAATTCTCAAGCTATTTTTTTGTATTTTGAATACAATTTTTTAATTTTTGATTTTTTTCAATTGTAAGTAGGCCCACATGTACTTGTAAATGTGAGTGGACATGGGAAAAGGTGGGGCGTAAAAACTTTTGCTATGAAAAAGTGGGGCGCCGGGAAAAAAGGTTGGGAAACACTGCTCTATGCTTTCTAATATACTTTTAAGAGAGAAATATAGTCACCTATAGTACATTACTGATATTTATTTTGTTGACCCAGAGAAATAACACACAAAATCACTTTCCTCTCAACAAGATTTGGCTTGATACATTAGTAAATACTGTAAATCATTGTGTCTGGTACTCAACCAATTTCCAGTCTCATTCAAATGAAGCCTTTATTACTAAATTTTAAGAAAATTGCCAAAGAGTAACATTGAGAATCATGCAGGCAGTTTTTAATTTCTAGTTGCAACTACTTTAACCCAGTTATGCAGTAGAAGCTCTTGAAAAATCATGAATGACTCATTTGTCTCTTTCATAAACTGAGTAGTATGGAATTTAGAATATGTGTGTGTGTGTGTGTGTGTATAAACAGAAGACTAGAAAGTTTTTGGTATTATTTATTCACCATTACATATGTTTCATTATTAGTAAGAGTTACAGATGTATACACATAAAAAAAAAACTTTAAAACTTCTTCTATTAGTAATTCTTAAGACCAAGAATTAAAATAGTACAAGATTATACTGAATTGTGCTACAATATATAATGTTAAATATTAATCAGGAGTTATTTAGAGAGGAAGGTCAAAAGTACTTTATGAAATTTGGAAATTATATTCTATGCATAAGGACATAGAATAACCCCCATGAAAATTCATATATTTTTGCTGTTGATGAAATTTTAACCATAGATATTAGACACAAATGAAGTAATATTTCTAAAATTTCATCTTCTTAAAAGTTAGAAAGACCTCTTCATGGGGGGCTTAACACCCACAATTTAGTCATTTTATCTAAGCAAAGACGAATACAGTTGTACTCTTGGAAGCTGTAGGGTTACCTGAGCATAAAAGATGAGCGTTATTTGTAATTCAATGGTACAACAGTGTAAGAGTTTGCTTTGAGTTATACTTAGATTGTGATTTCTGCAATGTGGTGCATAAATTGTCAAGTAAATTAGAGGCATCTTTGCCTCCACTGATTCAGTTCCAAAGTGTTGAGTAAAGTTATTTGCTGCAGACCACCTTTGAGTCTTTTTATTATCACTGGGTCACACATAGTCCCCAGTTGGTAACATTGATTTCAAGGCCTTCCCAGAAGAGTGACTGGTTACTGAAAGACATTTATAGATTGTAAATTTATTCTGTCCAGTTACCTATCGGTATAGTGGTCATTTTCAAACTCCAGAGGTGACACTTTCATTTCCCCTTAGCCCTCACATCACACAGTTGTTAATGTTTGAGTTGGGTCATGCCCTTCCAATTGCTATAGATCCGTAATGCATCTTACAGCTGTACCTGTCACCTGTATGGTGAGGAATCCAACATTAGGAAGTAGTAATGACTAGAGTAGGGTAGCTGACTGCTTATTGTGATCATTCGTCTTTTGGTTTCCTGTAGCTTTGCTCTCTTTTACAAACCCAGTGAACATTCATATATTTCCTATTTCAAAGAAATTCGAACAATACATATAAGACCCAAGTGAAAAAGATTCTCAACAATTCAACTTCTCTGGTTGACATTAAGATACCCACCCCCAATAGGGGCCTTAACTCTCACATTTTAGAGCTCCATGACTTCCATTTTCAGGAGCAAAATCTTTTTAACAGGTTCCATGAGACTGGAATTTTAGAATCTGTGCATAAAGATCAGTAGTATGGGATACATGTGTCATGATTAGAATTTTTTAGGGTGTGTAAAGAGGGAAAGAACCCTCATCTGCAATTTTGATGAAATTCGAATCATAGGTATTCCAGTTCATTAGAGAAAATATAACAGAAAAGTCTAATTCTTCAATTGCATGTAACACGGGCAATGCCGGGTATCTCTGCTAATTAATAATAAATATATTTATATTGGATTGACTAAGGATGAAGTGAAGAAGCGTGTTTCAACAAATTTATATACATTTCGGAATAGGAAAAGACAGAATTCAACAAGTCTAAGTAAATTCATTTGGGAACTTAAAGATAAAAAAAATGATTTTAATCTCGAATGGGATATCTTGGTGACAGCAACTAGTTACAATATAAGTAATAAGAAGTGCCTTCTTTGTTTGAATGAGAAATTATTTATTTTAATGACTACATAGTTGCAAGAGTGGCTGTGTGGCTGTGTGGTAAGTAGCTTGCTTACCAACCACATGGTTCCGGGTTCAGTCCCACTGCGTGGCACCTTGGGCAAGTGTCTTCTACTATAGCCTCGGGTCAACCAAAGCCTTGTGAGTGGATTTGGTAGACGGAAACTGAGAGAAGCCAGTCGTATATATGTATATATATATGTGTGTTTGTCCCCACCAGCATCGCTTGACAACCGATGCTGATGTGTTTACATCCCCGTAACTTAGCAGTTTGGCAAAAGTGACCAATAGAATAAGTACTAGGTTTCCAAAGAATAAGTCCCGGGGTCGATTTGCTCGACTAAAGGCGGTGCTCCAGCATGGCCACAATCAAATGACTGAAACAAGTAAAAGAAAGAAAGAATTTCCTTTACTTAACCTGAGGGATGAAAAAAATCATTCTTGCCTACTTAAAAACAAATATGTATTTACTAAATATAAACGATTTTTTTTTTATAGTTACAATTAATAGACTGTCATTTTGATACCTCATAATAGATACCTTTAACTATAGTAAAGCAAATTAACAATTCTTATAATTTTGATTAAAATTATAAATAGAACTTAATTAATATTTCCCCATTCTAAAGATGTGAGTATAGAAATAGAAACTTATTGATGATATATGTAGGTCCCCATACATATAGTTGTATATATATATATATATATATATATATATATATATATATATATACATAACATTAAAAATAAACATGACCAAATCAAGCATTACGAGCACCACATCAGAAATAAAATTCAAAAGAAAAATATAAATCTTGATAATTACCACCTTCCTAACCACACAATTATAAAGAAACCTATAAATACTGACAACATACATAATAACTGTATAATTAAAGATAAAAATAGGAACATTCTTTTCTACTCGAGGCACAAGACCCGAAATTTTGGGGGAGAGGGCCAGTCGATTAGATCGACCCCAGTACGCAACTGGTACTTAATTTATCGACCCCGAAAGGATGAAAGGCAAAGTCGACCTTGGCAGAATTTGAACTCAGAGCGTAAAGACGAAATACCGCTAAGCATTTCGCCCGGCGCGCTAACATTTTTGCCAGCTCGCCACCTTAAAATAGGAACATTAAAGCAACAAATAGAGAGAGCAGGAATAATCAAAATAAGACAATTTGCTATAATGATATGAATAACCATAATACTCTAATTAATAAGGATAGGAACGACATAGTAAAAAAGAAATCTATTCCATATAGGAAAAGATTTGACTCTCTGAATACAACCCAGTTTTTTTACCAAAGCAGACAACGAGAAAACCATTTGGATAATGATTCCCTTTGCAAAACACTTAAAATCGAATTTTATTAGATCCATCTGAATGAGTAATTATAAAAACCTCAAAAACATTAAAAATGTAAAAATATTTAATAATAAACATATTAAATTTGGATTTTCAGTTTCTCCTAATCTTTTTAGGATAATATTTTCATTTAACAATAAGAAACTAGATCAATTCTATGGAAACAAAATTACTAAAACTGAACCTAGAACCTCCAATGATATTAATAAAAATCCGTATAATCCTTCAATTAACAATATCAATACTGATAATAATCACAACTTTTATAATTCATCAAAACATACATATAACACTACTACACCACCCACAAATACAAATTGCAATTGCAGAGACCCTAATGCTTGTAAATTAGAAAGAAATCGTAAAAAGAAAGACGTTGCATGCAAAACTGGGTTAAATCGCAAATTTTGAACCACGAATCCACCTTTAGGGACCATAGAAAAGCTTGGTTCAAACACTCTAATTGCTGACCGTAGACTTGAGCATTGATTGTTGCATTAGGTGGTAACAATTCAAAGTGAATTGCTCCTTTGCAATCCTACCAGATACAGAGAAGAAAATTTTTACCCTGAAGTTCCCTTCTTGGTTGTAGTTGAGCTTTTTCCCTTATACCAAGTCACTGTTTATGACATTTAACATTTCGATAGAAGATCCATTTTTCGTCACCAGTCACAAGTCTATCCAAAAAGGGTGAAATGAGTTCATGAGAATGGAGAGAAGAGCAGATGTTAACTCGGGATTTGCAGTTGCTTTCGGACAATTCATGAGACACCCATTTTCCAAGTTTAGGAACCTTTCCAAGTTGTTGAAGATGACGATGAACAGTTGTATGGTTTAAACTAAGCTTTATTGCCAATTCTTCAACTGATAATGCAGGATTTTCTTCAAGTAATGCCTCTAGGAGCTTATCATCAAACTCAACTGGACGTCCTATTCGATCTTCATCTTCAAGGCTGAAATCTCCACTTCTGAATTTTGCAAACCACCTTCTTCAAGTTCTTTCATTCAAGCATTTTTTCCCATAAACTGAGTGTATGTTTCAGGTTGCTTCGGCTGCAGAGTTTCCTTTTTTGTACTCATAAAGCACTATGTGCCTCAAATGGTCTTTGGATACTTCCATGTGAGAAAGGGTTTTAGTCAAAGAAATTTTAATTCTATTATTCTGTAAAATAATATTTGATTAGTTTAAATGTACACAAATGCATAAAAATAATTTTTAATTCCATTAGACATTCTAAAATACTATTAAATTTCATTCAATTTTAAAAAAGGTAAAATCGGACAGAACTTATGGGATGACCTGATATATCTGCATATCTATGTATACCTCTATGAGTATCTATGTTTGTATACGTGCTTTTTGTGTATACGCATGTATGTATATATGTGTGTAAGTGCGTGTATATGTATGTATGTATGTATATATATGTGTGTGTGTGTGTGTTTTATATCCGTATATATGTATACGTTTTACATATGTATGTGTGGGATCTTTCTGATTTGTCGGGCAACACTTTTCATTTATGTTTTATGTAGTGTTTTTGGTACCGAAACACATTCAAACTTCATATACTTGTATATTTTGTGTTATAGAACAGATAAAAAATTTTGTATTCGAAGTTATTTCATGTAAAAAAATTGTCGTATTTTGGTAATTTCAACCAATCACTGACGTCTATTGAGGTGAAAACAATTACTGCCGTGGAATGTAAACAACATGTTCTAACAGTGTCATGGGATCTTTTCCCTTGAATAAAATTAGTGCCGTAGTTTGTCAACAACAACTATCCGTGGTACTGTTATTTATGACATGGTTCGTGCGTTTGTACTGGTTTTAGCTTTAGGGTTTTAGGGTTAAGGTTCGGGTTTTAGAGTTAGGGTTAGGGTTATGATTCTTTTTGCCATAACCTCACTCATAACACTAACCCTAACCCTAAAACCCTATAACTCATAACCATAACCCTAACCCTAACCCCAACCCTAACCCTAAAACCCTAACCCTAACTCTAAAACCCGAACCCTAAAACCCTAAACTCT
Organism: Octopus bimaculoides; assembly: GCF_046866305.1. Classification (NCBI taxonomy): domain Eukaryota; kingdom Metazoa; phylum Mollusca; class Cephalopoda; order Octopoda; family Octopodidae; genus Octopus; species Octopus bimaculoides. The sequence continues at coordinate 94,002,053 of NC_142931.1, read as the reverse complement.
TACTAGGGAATAATGATATAATTAAACAGGGAATAACACTTTTGACACCGGCAAAAATTATTGTTTACAAAACAGCAGTAACTGTATTCAGCTGAATAGACGTCAGTGATCGGTTGAAATTACAGAAATACGACAACTTTAACATGAAATAACTTGGTGCCCGTCAAATCAAAAGGATCCGTATGTGTGTATTTGTACATGTATATACATGTGTATATAGTGTGTATGTATAAGTATATATTCGTGTATCTACATACTTATATGTGTATGTATGCCTATATTTACATATTTGATTGCATATACATTCACTCTACTCCATATTTGATAAACATTTATCCTATAATTTTGCAACTTTATATCTACCCCTACAAGTATCTATATACTCGTAGATCATAATAATAATTATTTTTAATATATTTACATGCATTGAACCTATATAACGTATATTTTTATTCATTACTATCATATATAACCATACCCTATCTCACAATACTCAGCAAGAATAATACTCTCGACAAAACTTTTTACTACATATACAAAGTATTCCATTTGTATAGCATTATCCAACACATTTATCTTTAATCTCTCTTTCTTTTATTTTTAACATTCACTTCTCTCATTACATCCCATACTTGACCATTATTTTTTCTTCTTATTTATCTCCCCTACACTAGTAAAATTTCACTCTCTCTAATTTATTACCTTATCGCTTCTATAGTTCTCTTCTTACTACATCTCCTAATATGTTCTCTTATCTCTATTCTCAACAATGACTTCGTAAGTACATACAACCTTAATCATCATATTTCCATTTGAATTACCACTTTTTTCTCATTTTTATTATACTTCCATGTTATCTCAATACGGATCTTGAGTAAACAAGAGTCCTTAATCCACTTCCACTTCATTCTTTTTTACTCTTCCTCCTCCCTTTATATTTTCATAAATGATTTCATTAACTTTCTATTACAAACAATTTTTTTACGCTAAACTTTCTTCGTCTGTTTATGATTATTTATAAAACATACCAAGTATTGTTTTTAACGGTTAGATTTGATTTACATTAGATAACGTTTTCTCATTGGTCATTTCTCTAACTTACTCACCCTATGCTGCTGCTTATATGGAGATTTAATTAGCAAATATATACTAATCTATAGAGAGAGTGTTATCGACATCTCTATATTTATATCATTCTCTAACCGTTCATCTGTTAGTTGTGGTTTAATATTTGACATGAATCCGATCACTATCGCACACAAATAGGAATAGATAAACATGAAACTCATAGATCCAACTTCTCTGCTCTTTTTTTAAGTTCCTGTTATTTTCTCTCAGCACTGATGAGTACTATGATAATTTTCAAATTCACATATAAATTATATCTATGTACGAAACAATTGTATGCATGAATAAACTTCTTAAAACTTTTTAACATCTTATCTCCTCCATTTTTGACACATATGATTGGATTTGTAGAACTTCATTCCATAAATTAATCATTCACTTAATATTCTAATACTGCTTTTCATATCTTCGCCAATTTACATCAGTAAACTCTCAGCAAAGCATGAAGAATTAATGTTAGAAATCTTGGATCTATTTTAAAACGGGGGCACCAGTATTTTCTTAACGAAACACTTTGAAACTTGGGACACCGGTAGAATGTGTCATATAAAACATCTTTTACTCTTAGTCTTCTTAACAAAAAAAGGAATTCGCAAGTTATTCCATGTTAAAGTTGTCGTATTTCTGTAATTTCAACCAATCACTGACGTCTATTCAGCTGAATAGAGTTACTGCTGGGCGGTCATAAAAATGTTATTCCCTGTGACATATTTCATCCGGTTTAATCGTAATTTATACGCATATATTGTTTATATAATAAATTACGCTGTGCGTATCTATGTGTGTAACAATTTTAGAGTTATGGTTACGGTTAACGGTCTAGTTAGGGTTAGGGGATTAATACGATATACACCGTTACAACGCTAACTGTTTTCAACTGAATAGACGTCAGTGATTAGTAGAAATTATCGAAATAAGACAATTTTTTACATGAAATAAATTCGAATACAAAAATTTTTTTCTGTTCTATAACACAAAATAGATAAGTATACGAAGTTTGAAAGTCTTTCGGTATCAAAAACACTACATAAAACATAAATGAAAACTCGTTTTAAAATAGATCCGAAATCTTTTTGGAAACTACTCCAATTAAAGGACGGATCCACACCTATATGTATGCGTACATAGGTATATGTATGTATGTATGTATGTATATATGTATGCATGTATGTGTGTATGTATGTATGTATGTACGTATGTATATTTGTATAAGTATCTACATATATATGTATGTATGTATTTATGCATGCATATGTATATATAAGTGTTATAATATCCCATATGTATATATATATATATATATATATATATATGTGTGTGTATGTGTGTGTGTGTGTATATATATATATATATAGGAGGAATATATAGGGATGACGCACTCCTTATATATAATGGTAGGTCTAAAAGAAAAATAGGAAAGTTAAGAGAAGATTTACATAAATTCTATAAAAATTTTGGCTTATCCATCACATTTGAAGAAAGTTATACTAAAGCAAATTTTTTAGATGTAACGTTAGACCTCAATACTTCAACATATTCTCCATATCATAAACCAAATGAATATCTCAAATACGTAAATGTAAATTCAAATCATCATAGTTCAGTACTTAAAAGTCTAGTAAATAGTATTTCTATAAGAATATCTGATTTATCATATAATGAGGAAATCTTTAATTGCCATGCTGATTATTATAATCAAGCGTTACGGGCAAGTGGACATAAACAAAGTATTAAATACATGAAAAATACCAAATTAAAAAATTACATAGCACAATTAGAACTAAACAATACAATAGAAAATAATATAATACAAAATAAAGATAATAACACATGCACCAATAATATACAATTAAAAATAAAACATAAAAATTATACGCAATATAATAAAAATTCTAAAAATAGTAAAACACAAAGAACTAAACATCAAAATAAACATCCTATGAATAATATACACTTCCTAAAATCATTAGATAAATACCAAAAATTACCTAAGTGGAGCTCAAATAGACAAATTATATGGTTTACACCTCCATTTTCCTTAAAAGTTAAAGGCTTAGCAAAAAAATTTCTTAATATAATTAAAAAATGTTTCCCCACAGAACACAAGTATCACCACATATTCAATAGATCATGTATTAAAATTTCTTTTTCCACAACACCAAACATAGGATCTATTATTGCCAGTTCAAATATACGAAAAATTCATATATATTAAAAAAACTACCATAATAACAATAATGTTAATAATAGCAATAATAATGACATCGTAAATAGAAGTGCAAATAAATATAAGAATATAAATACGCAAACCCCTAATAATAATACTGATATAATAAGACTGCAAAAACATAATAAATACCATATAACTGAAAAAAGACAAAATATATCAATAAACCCAATAATACAACCCAATAATAATAATTGCTCATGTAAAAATTAAAAAAATATGTCCTTTACAAGGAAATTGCAAAAGATTAAATATAATATATAAATGCATAGTAACAATAACTAATAACTCACATAAAATGGTATACATAGGAAGCTCTATTAATTTTAAACAAAGATACCTGGCACATATACATTCATTTAAACCAAATATAAATAATAATACAACCTCACTAGCTACATATATACAAAAACTTAATAAAAATAAAATTAATTATAAATTAGACTGGTCAATAATGGAGTCTGCTACACCATACACACATAAATCAAAATATTGTTGTTTATGCACAATAGAATCGCTGAATATATTATTATATAAACTAGATAACTTAATAAATAATAGATTGGATGCGATAACATCATGCAAACATAGATATTATAAAACCTTCAAATATTATAATAAATCCAAAAACAAGGTAAAATAAAAAAAACACGTTTGTATTCTTAAGAACATATCTATATAAAAAGCACACATATTTGGGTGTACATACATATATTTATATATACATGATTATAGGGGAAACTTTAGAGATATATATGCATGTTAAACATAGAGATTTAGTGGGGGAATTCTAATGATAACAATTTACAATTAATGAATTAAAAATGAATGATGAGAGTTTGAACTCGGATTCCAATATATTACTTCAGAAAAAAAAAAAAATTAAGTGAAATCGAATTTAAAATGGAATCTTCTAACAAAAAACTATTTATTTGCAACTTTCGGAAATCTACTAAATTTAAATTTCAATGTTAAATACTCGCGGTGGACAAACTTTCAAAATTGAATCGGATTTACAAGATTACCAACACCTATAATTATAAGATTACCAACACCTATAATAACAAGATGAAATTCGCCGAGATCTTCTATACTTTTAAAAAATATACCAATTTTTATATAAATAAATGTTCAATAATCGAAACTTCAACAAAGGAGAAAACGAACAAATTTTACATACTTCAGAAGGACTAACGTGAAAACTTATAAGAAGGACAGTATATATTATTATTTCTAATTTTTAGTATTTTTAATTTTAATATTTCAAAAACTTTAATAATATATAGGTATATAAAGGGTTCTTAATGCATCTCTGAAG